>NW_022589744.1:4156362-4405484 GCF_004348235.1 Phoca vitulina
CCGCCGCCGCCGCCGCCGCCGCCGCCGCGCCCCGGGCCCGCGCGCCCCGCTCCTGTCGGCGCCGCCCCTTGCCCCTCGGCCCCCGCCCGGCTCCGCGCTCCCCTCTCGGCCGCTCTCCCCCGGCCCGGATTTTCTCTCCCCCCGCTCGTCTCCCCTCTCCGCGCTCGCACGCGCTCTCGCCTCCTCTCCCAGGGTTCATTCACATTATTGGAGCGAAGGAAGCCGAGGCTCGGGTTCCCAGGAGGACGGAAGGGGAACCGCGTTGCCAGCCACCTCGCTTACTCAACCCAGGACACCCAGCCTTCCCTTACTGGCCCTGGGGACTCTCTCGGTTGTGGAGTGTGTGTGCGTGCGGGTGGTGGCCCTCCTTTCCCCGCGTACGAATCTGTGCCTTTACCTGGCGATGGATGGGGTAGGCGCAGTCTGGCAGTGGGAGTGTTCGGGTCAGATTTCCAGAAGCCCCAGATGTGGGTCCCAGCTGAGAGACATTAGAGGCCAAGCCAGGCCCTGGCCCCTTCCCTCCCCCTCTCCCCCAACTGCTCCCGCCTCCCACCCGCTCCTCCAGGGGACCCGGCCTTTGGGGTTGAGGGAGAAGAGAGGTGTCAGCCAGAGGTCATTTGGGAAGAACAGAGAATCCCTGTTTGGCAGAGGGATGATGAGGTTGTGCTTGAAGAGGGGGCTCCCCTCCATTATTACATTCCTGGTGGTCTATTCCTGTGAGGCCAGGAACACCCCAGTTGTATTCGATTCAAACACCGCAGCCCTCAGCTGTTCCCCTCGTTCTTCTAGCTCCTTCTTGAATACCTTTATTTCTTTTTGCTTTTCCCTCTACTCGAGCTTAACTGGCTTTCCTTCACCTTTGTCCCTTTATTGCCAGTCTCTGCCTCAAGCTCTGCGGGCTTCATTTAATTGCCTTTGCTGCTGGAATGATCCCAACCTGGACACACTCCCTTGTCCTCGAAGCAAATGCAGGCTTCTTCTCCTTCAAAACCCAGCTCCAAACTCTTCCCTCCAGGAGGTCCTCGGAGACCAGCACCGGGGCATCCCGCGTGGCTTTACTTCCTCCCTTCCCAAAGCTCGTGTGGTTGGCATCCTTGATGGCTGTCCTGGGGCTGCTGCACTGGACCCCCAGGAAACTGAAAGAAGTATGCCGAGAGCTGCTGGTCTTCTTGCAAGGCGCAGCTTAAATTTCACCTCCATTTCTAGCACCTTCCCTGGCCCCCACGACCCAAGGAAAATTATTGACCTCCTGCTAGAATTACTGGTCTCTCTTCCGTGAGATTGTGAGGCTTTCCCACGTCCGACGTATATGGGAAGTGCTGAGGAAATGTTTGCAGAGTGAAAGGTGTTCCTTGTCCCGTGGAAAATTATAGTCTGATTGGGGGGAAATAGAGCATATAAATAAAACCCAAGGTAATGTAGCCCAAGGACCAGACTGGCTGCATTAATTCGTATTTGTGGCCCCTTCTCCTGCCTTTGGGGTGTCTGTTCATGCCTCCCCAAAGTCTCAGAGGATGAGAGCTGCCACCTGTATTTTACTTTCACCCACCTGCCACCTGGTCTGGGGTTCTGCACGCAGCAGGTGCTCAATGTATGCCTGAAGGTGCACACCAGGTGTGAGATGGCTTACTCTGGCTCAGAACAGGGCTGCCTTCCTATGTCCCTAAGAGCCACAAGGATAAATTCTGGGTTCTGTTCTCAGAGAGCACCCAGAAAGATAGATCTCAAGCTTTCTTTTTCTTTTTTTTTTTTAGGAGCTAATCTTTGCCTCAAATTAGATCTTAAACAGAAGCCCAACATAAATAAATCAGGTCTCCTACCAGTTCGCCATGTAGGTAAAAGCTGGCATTGCTCTGGTTAAGTAGGGGACCCAGAGTACCTATACCTACCCACCCGCACCACTCCCGGCAGCCCCCAGAGCACCCCTGTGGACCTAGGTTTCCACAAAATATGGTGTGAAAACCAACATCCTGAGCCAGCTTCTGGGTCCCTCGGGGATATCCCTTCCACCCTGTCCTCCTTGCAGTCTTTCTCAGGGACTTTGAGAGAAATAAATGGAAACAAGATAAATGTATCTTATTTATCTGTGGGGTGGAGCGGGGGTGAGTAGCTTCCCTCAATCTGCTCTTAGGTCTGGGAAGTGACACATGGGTGGTGGGGCCCTCTTCCAAGCCAGCGATCCTCATGTTAATTCCATGGAAACAGAACAGAAATCTTCATTCATCAGAGCCCGACTGGATCAGCTCCCACCAGCATTCCGAGGAGCATGTGGGAGAGTGGAGACAGCCCTGGACCAGGAGCCAAGATGTCAGCATCTCAGGCTGGCTCCATCACTAACTAGTGGGTGATCTTGGACAAGCCAGAACCACCTGAGAGAAAGACACCTCTCCAGTCCCCCTCTCAGAGTGCTTTTGAGGGTCAAATAAAGTAGCCTTGCACACTGCATACACTTAGCCACTTAGCGACCATTTGTGGAATCAGTAGTAAATGCTCCCTTTTCTACTTTTTTTTGGAGACAGTGAGCCAGACACTGCCTAGCGGATATACGTTACTACATCATCTGTTATTCTCACTGTCATCCCCCTTACAATACCTGGGGAATCCGAGGCACAGAGAAGTTGAGTAACTTGCTCAAAGCCTCACACCTGGGAGGTCTCAGCTCAGATCCCGATGACCAGAATATTTCAAGGGCACCAAACTGCCTCTTTGTCTTTGTCGAGGGCCGCTTGACTGTGTTATATATTACCTGTTGATGTGGGGGAAGGGGACTCCAACAGGGCTTGGCAGTTTGCCTTTCTATCTGTGGACGCCCACTGGCAACCATGCTTAGTCCTGAGATGGCGAGGGCGTAGAGTGTGGAGTCAAGTAAGGACTTGACCGCCAGTGAAGGGAGCTGGAGCAAACTCAAGACTGTCTGAGACCGTTCATCATGCCTGGGTGAGCACAATTTAAATCTGGAAATTTCTGCTCAGCCGGATTAGAGAACTCTAAGTGGCAGTATTTAACTGCTGCCTGAGGTCCCTGGAGTTTCTCCCATGTGACATTTCCAGATCCGAGGGAGGGATGTGTCTTTTGCTTGCTCAGGAGGAGGTTCTGGGTTGGTCTTGTTCTGGAGAGACTGGACACTTGGCATCTTCCCTTCCCTTGGGGAGCTGCTCAGTGTAAGATCTACTGTTGGGGGAGAGGGGCGAGCCATCGCACCTCTGTGGACGGCTGAGCGGGTGGAGATATTTAGACCAGTCCTTCAAAGCCGTCTTTTTCAACACAAACTGGTTTCTTTCCCTCTCACCAGATCATTTGGGTAATTACCACAATTCTTCACTTGACTTTGGCTGTGAAGACAAAGCTTTAAAATGACCTCAGAACCCTCCGACGATCCCAGCTCCAAGGGGAGGCTGCGGGGCGGTGGCTGTGGGAGGGGAATACGCATCAGACTGTTCACGCTGTGTAACGTGCATGTCAAAGCCGCCCAGCATCCGCAGTCAGGGCGAGAAGGAAGGCAGAGGCCCTCCGCCAGCCAGCGAGGGGAACGCGGTTCCGAAAGCCCTCATTAAAAGCTTTGCTTTCCCCCTTTGTCCTCCAGAAATAATGACCTCTGGGTGGCAACTTTTTGTAATATCTCATTTCCATGCCCAAAGCAGATGGTTCTGCTGATTTCAGAAGATTTAATGGGGGCGGGGAGGGGGATATTTGGAGAACCAGGAAGATATTTCCAGTGAATAGACATAAAGAGTGATTTTGATTTTCTATAGCAAAGGGTTGGGGATGAGTCTTAGAAGGTTCCGGGGCTTGGCTCAGTGTGGAGGCTTATCGGCAGCCCATCCAAGCTGCTCAGAATCCAAGAAGAATGCCTCCAGATCCTGGTACTGACAGCCTCCCCTCCATCAGATTATGCACACCGCAAGAATGACTTTTTTCTTTTTCTTCTTATTTCAGTAGGTTCCTTTGAGGAACAGCGCAGATCAGAAAAGCCTTCTTGGCTTTGTGTATTCGAGTTTATTCCATTTCATTTGCTTATCACTTATATCCCATTCAAGGTGGTTGGAGCTGGATATGCAGCCTTCTTTTCTCAGCTCCGCCACAAATAAAGCGGGGGTGTGCTCACCGTTTCCATGCCAGGCCAGCCCCTAGAGGTGCGGAGGGAAGCGGTGGCATTTCCTGAGTACCCTCTGGGTGCCACTCCCTGTGTGTGCATCGTTTCCTCTCATCATGGCAACAACCATATAAGGTGGATGCCTTTACCCCCATTCTGTAGGAGATGCACCTGCAGCTAAACAGAGTCAGTGACTGAGCTGGGATCTGAACCCAGTTCTGCCTGAGCCCAGCCAGGGTCTGCCAGCTACCAGAGGGTGCCGAGGTTCAGGGTCTTCGAAGTCCCTCTGCCCACATCTCCTTCCTCCTCTGCTCCTCTTCCATGTATTTATCCAGATGAAATCAGGTTCAAATGACTAGCAAAGTCACAGGAGGCCAGAGAGGTTAAGGAAGGGCTGCACCTTGCCACCCCAGGGGCAGGGAGGTGAGGGGGGGGGTGCGATGGAGCACGCTCCCCATTTCTTGGGCAGGTAGGTTGAGCGGGGCTGATGTCAGGTGCTGGAAGCCAGCCTTAGGAGCCTACCCTCCTCCTCCTCCTTCCTGGTTCCTACTCCCAGTGCCTGTCCTGGTGCTGGCCAGAGTGGAGGGCAGAAGGCCACCCCTGATCCGAGGTGCCACCCCATCCCAGGTTTCCTGTTTACTGTCAGTGGCCTGATATCAGTGCTGCAAAGCAGCTAGCTGTGAGTGAAGTCTGTGCGGGCTTATCGAAGACCTGTGTGTTTTCAAACCGGATCCCACTAGGGGCTGCACTCAGTCTCTGGCTGGGCGGTCTCCCCCACTAGAATTTGTTCCAGAACCAACCCCGCTGATGAGCATATTGATATTAATGCCCTGACTTGGCCAAAGCTTCCGGCACAGCACGCCTGATAGTTAGCCGGTTATTCTGAGAACATTCTTTTCAAAACACTCGACAGGACAAACAGGCCGAGAGGTTCCTTTGTCCACAGCCAGCCTCTGAAACTGAGCCGACTCTCAAAGGATTGAGAAGAACACTCCAAGGAAGAAATCGGTGGCACAGGGGGCGGAAGCATTTGAAACCGGGGGTTGGGTGGAAGAGATGGCCAGCAACAGCGCATCCTGCAACTAACATGTATCATTTGTGCTTTGGCCAAAGCAGAGTTTTTAATTCCTAAAATACAACCGCCCTGTGCAGGAGCTGAGAGAAAAGGCAGCGGTTCGTGCAGAACTTTGCTGCCAAGTGCCCGGCTGTGGAATGCAAGGTCTGGTTCAGGGTCCATCTGGCTACTTTCGGCTCCTGAGTGGCACCTTCCTTTGCATCTTATGGAGGTGTGCTTGCTACCGAGTGGGGTTGGGGTTGCTTTATCCTGCAGATGTCTTTCTGAATCACGGATATCAGTGGCATATTTGCACTCTTGTCTCCTCTCTTGGCTATTCCTGCTCATTTTGTTATTGAAGGGCTGCTGGGTCTTGGCTGCTTTTCTCTCCATGGCCTTTTCTTTTGGACAGGAAAGGGAAGGCCACGGGCTTCAGGGTGACCCAGGTTTCTAGTCGTGCTCTGCCATTTGCAGCTGTGTGGCCTTGGACTAGTGGCTCAAGCTCTCTGGGCTTCAGTACAATGGGGACCCAAACACCTGCCTCCTGGGGTTGTTTGCAGATTAAAGAAGCCCGGGCAAGGCACTGATGCAAGAGTGCCAAGAGCTGATGTTTCCTGAACATTTCACAAGCACCAGCCTCCATTCTAAATGCTTTACCACATTATACGGAACTCACTTGGTTTTCCCCCAAACTCTTTGAGATGGCCGTATTATTGATCTCATTCTACCAAAAAGGTAAGGAAGACACAGAGCAGGTAAATCTCTCGCCAAGGGATGTACCCAGTTGTGAACCTCGGCAGTCAGGCTCCAGAACACACGCTTATAATTTTGATTTAATATGTACTTAATAAATGGTAGCTTTCATTATCTTACTCATTAATACCCCCTAACAGTTATGTTTAAGTTACTCAGTATCCTCCTCTACGAATAATCACTGACTTTATGAGGCTCAAGTTTCCTTTGTAAGATAGACCAACCCCCATTATCTTCTCCAGTCCAGAAATACTGGATTTTCTCAGTGGGCCCCTCGCTGTTGGTTCATTTTTGTCCTCTGGGAACCTATGAATGTGGATCTTCTGGGTGACAGACATTATTTTATTAATATTAATATTATTATTATTTTTAGAGAGAGAGAGAGATCAGGGGAGGGGCAGAGGGAGAGGGAGAGAGAATCTCAAGCAGGCTCCACGCTGGGCGACGCGGGGCTCCATCTCATGGCCCTGAGATCACGACCTGAGCCGAAATCAAGAGTCGGATGCTCAACCCACTGCACCACCCAGGCGCCCCAACAAAGACATTATTAAAATCATTGCCGTCTGTTTTCAGAACTCTCTTTGAAATCTTGTGGCCAGAGGACAGCTGGGCCTGAGGCATCCAGTGGTGTAGGATTCAGAGCGGAGGCAAGTTCCTCAGTCCTCCCCAGCTACCACGTGGCCCAGGAGCACCCACCCTGGGAGAGCCGCTGGAAGACTTGAAGATGATGAGTGAGGTGTGTGGCCCCAGATGACGCAGTCAAGGTGGTTTGACATCAGCAGGTGTCACTGGTAGATGCACATCATGTGAAATAAGAAATAATATTTATTGTATGGATGATCGGTGCACCCAGGACTTTGGGGTCCTCTTCAAGTGGTCTGCAGGATCACTGGGGTCTTCTATGGTGTGTCTGGTGGGAAAAACCTGTTCCCTGGCATGGCCTCAGGGCCTTCTCCATCCCCCTTAGACCAAGGCTGCACTGGGCAGAGCGAATGCTCAGACACTCGCATCTGGCTCCACACTCAACTGGATCTGATAACAGACCATTTCCAGATAAACGGGATGGAAAATGAATTGACTTCCTAGAGGAAAGATCTTAAGTGCTTTAGATCTTCTTAAATTCAGGGAGAAATATTCTTTGGCTGATGCTGTGTCTATAGAGGGTGTTGTCACCTGGAGGATGGCACCTGTCCTCTTGCAGCCCCTACCCAGAGGGGAGGCCCTGAGGTAGCTCTGCAGGTGATGGTTCTGAGCATCTGGGAACCAGGTGCCACGTCTCCCGCTTCCCTGACCCACTGCCCTGTTGGGCCCCTCTGCACACCCAAGTCCAACAATCTCTTATCCCACATAATGGATTTGTGATGCAATCGGATTCATGACCGCTTTCATTTATTGGAAACTTACGTGTGCGGTAGCACTTTAAAACAACCAAAATGGTGTTATCCCCATTTTACAGATGATGAAACGGAGGCTTTAGGGGGACAAGTAGCTCATTCACGGTCAAGGCTAGTACACAGAAGACCTAGGATTCTGAACTAGGACTGGCTGTCTCTAGGGAACACATTCTTGCCATAACTCAATAGTTTTCAACCCTGGATACCCTTGACAATGGCCTAGGGGAACTTGGGGAATATAAGCCCCACTCCCAGAGATTCTGACCACTCTGGAATGGAGCTTGAACATCAATATTTTTTAAAGCTCCCAAGTGATTCCTAATGTATAGCCCGGGAAAGAATCAGGGCACAAAGCTATGATACCTTTGGACCCAAGTTCTCCTGAAGAGCGTTTAGTTTTTAACTAAATTCATTGTCAGCAAACAGCCCAGCTCAGTCTCTGCGGTAACTGATGGGGAATGGTGGGCTGGGGGCTCCGGGTATCAGCTGGGCTGGCTGTGCCCAGGGTGAGTGGGGAAGGCAGCTGTTATGCTGGTTAACATCTGGGAGATTCTACAAGGCTCTCATTGCCACTTCCAGCCCTGCAAGCAAGCTGACTTGCCCTGTCCCCAGCGTGGGTCATACTGTCCTGACATTTGTCTGCCTTCCCACCCAGCAGGTGGGAAATGCCCAGCAGGGAGAACTGGGGAGGACTCTGGCTCTGCCTACAGAAGGTCTCCCGGGATGGGAGAGCCTGGGGATGTAGGGACTAAGCCAGCACCTTCTTCTCCAGCATCTTATCCCACTAATAATTGGAATCTGCTGTGGGGAGCTGGTCACTGCCCCCCCCCCCCCCGCCCCCGTGGTTTAGCTGGGAAAGTCAGGGAGATTTGGCATCAGACCAGAGGGCATGAAGGATGAGACGTGACGGTGGTGCTCATGGGGGTCCCGTGCCTGGCTCATATGGGGGCTTGGGGCTGTGGGATTCAGGTGGCAGACGTCCCTGGGTCTCTCAGGATGCCCAGCCCCAACCACTCCTCCCTCTGTCTCGGCCCCAGGCTCCTCCTCCCTCTGCCTCGGCCAATTCCCAGCAAGCCGCCCGCTGCACTTGCCAATGGAGCCAGATGCTGCTTTAGGGAAAATACCTTCTGGAGTTTGTTGTCTGAGCCCTCCCAGCTGACACCCACGGTAGAGAAGATGTGTCAGGATAAATGGAAAATCTCTTCATAAATATTTGAAAAAGGCAAAAAGGAAAAGAAAAAAAAAAAGGACTCTGAACTCCCAGCATTTGGGAGCATCTTAGTGATTGCTGCTAATAGACGGGATGCAGGTCACTAACACCCATCAGTTTGTAGTACGATCCGGGGGAAAGCCGCCAGGAGCCCTGGGCTTAGTTCGGGGGCCCCGGGCACCTCAGGGGCCCCCTGACTTGTGCCGTGGCTCAGGGGAGAGGACAGAGCTGTCCGGCCCACTTATGGAAGCCATAGAGCACGCGCAGATGCCGAGCTGCCCTTTATCCATAATGCATAATCGTGTCTTTAAACTCAACTGCCTTGGGACTTTATTATGAGGAGAGTGCAGGCTAAAGTGGTTTACGGGGGGCCCCTGGGAGAAGAGTAAAGAGGCCCTGGGGACTGAAGAGCTAACGGGGTAGTGCTGGTGCCCACAAACAAGAAGAGAATGGCACACTCCGGGCCGGAGGGTCCAAGGGTTGGGGCCTCTCCCACCCCACATCCCCTTGGGAGGGTTCGGCTAAGGCGAGACAGGGTGTTTTGAGGTCCGGACTCCCCAGTAAGAGGGGGCCCTTCTCAGGTTTGCTTATCAAAGAAACACACCACCCAGGGACAGGATCTTGGCCTCAGCCCTGAGGTTCCAGGTCTGGCTACACCACCCCCATGAGCCCCTGGGAACAGAAACTGGGGCTCCCAGCTCCATGAGTGCCCTGCCTGTGGGCTCTGCACACGCCTTCCTTCCTTCCTGCCTCGGGCAAGCTCACTTGCCTGCCTCAGGGGCCTGGTTCCTGCCTGTCTTGGATCCCAGCAGATGGACTCTTCATCCTGGAGGGAGGAGGATGGTCTGTAGGAGCAGGAACTGGGCTGAGGAAGGGTCTCTAGAAGACAAACCCTGGGGTGGACAATCTAAGCGTGGGTGTCTGTGGTGAACTTGGAAAGGCAGATGTGTCTGAGACCCTTGAAGGCCCTGTGCACCCTGCGGAAGGTCCCTTGTGCGCTAGAGCCTCTCTGCCCTGAAACGTGGGTGCACAGACGACCCTCCCACTTTTTAGCAGCGGACACCCTTCAGTTTCCATTGCTGGTGTCATCACAATAGCAGGGGGCCTTCAGCCTGGGCTGGAGGGTGAGGAGGAGGCCACCTGTGAACTAGTGGGTGTGATGAGGTGTCTGTCTCCAGGCATGGGATGTGAGGTCACAGAGACCTTGACCAAGACATTTGAGGCAGCATTTCTCATTGACCTGTGTTTTAGTATTCTCCAGGGAAACAGATATATAAGAGGAGATTTATTATGGGAATCTGCTCACAAAATTATGGAGGCTAAGAAGTCCCACGATGCGCTGTCTGCAGGCTGGAGAACCAGGAAGGCCAGTGGTATAATTCAGTCTAAGTCCAAAAGCGTGAGAACCAGGAGCTCTAATGTCCAAGGGCAGAAAAAGATGGATGTCCCAGCTCCAGAATAGAGACAGAGAGAGAGAGAGAGAAAATTCTCCCTTCCTCTGTCTTTCTGTTGTAGTTAGGCCTTCAGAGGATTGGAGAATGCTACCCCCCCCCCAACCCCCCGCACTGGAGAGGGCCATCTCTACTCAGTCTACTGACTCAAACACTAATCTCTTCCAGAAACACCCTCACAGACGCGCTCAGAAATAATCTTTTACCAGCCTCTGGGCATCCCTCAGCCCAACGAAGTTAGCACACAGAATGAACCATCATAACCCACCTCCTCCTCACGCACAGATATTGGAATATTAACTGCTTTTGGAAGGAGGTCGAGAGCAGGAGAGCATGGAGGCTGGGCCATGCAACGCTGACTCAAATTCTCTGTGGTATACGGACTCTGAGTCAGTTCTACTTGAAAAGCTGTGCTCTGGCCACTGTTCTAACCAACCTCAGAGAAACCGGTGGTAAATACAAGCACCCTCGAGAAGTAAACTGGTTGAAAAGCAGAGGGTTTGCTTCTCACAGAACCTCTGAATTACACGGGGTCCTACAGTCCATGGTGGTGCTCCCCTGGTTCTCGCTAGTGTCTGGCTTTGGGTTGCTCGAATTCTCTTTGATGAGGGATTATGAAGAGTGAAGGAGATGGCTCATTCATTTACTCACTTGGCAGATAGAGTGGGTTGAATTGTGACCCCCAAAAGGGGATGTCCATGTCCTAATACCTGGACCCTCTGAATGTGACCTTATTTGGAAAAAGGCTCTTTGCAGATGTGATCAAGTTGAGGTTCTTGAGGTCATCCTTAATTAGAGTGGGCCCTAAGTCCAGGGACAACTGTCCTTATAAGAAAATGGGAAAAGACACACAGGCAGAGAACAGACTGATGCAGATAGAAAGTCAAGGAATGCCAAGGATTTCTGGCAGCCACCAGAAGTTAGGAGAGAGTCATGGAATAGATTCTTCCTCAGAGCCTCCAGAAGGAACCAACTCTTTCAACATCTTGATGTCAGACTTTTATCCTCTAGAATGTGAAAAAATAAATATGTATTGTTTTAAACTGCCTTGTTTGTTGTCGTTTGTGATGGCAGCCCAAGGACACAAAGGCAATGAACATAAAGGGGTCCCAGGTGCAAGGCAATGGATTCCTCACTCGATGTAATGATGCAGAGAGAAGGGGTCTTGACTGAAATGTCACATTCACAGAGAGGCTTTTCCAGAAGGCCCAGTCTGCCTTGAGTGCCTCTTCCTTCTTTCTCAGTACCTTTCTTCTTAGCTCTTCCGTAGTGATTTGAAGGCTGATATGTTTAATGTCTGACTTTTCCACACATGGCAAACCCCAGGAGGGTGGAGGCCATCTCTGTTTTATTCAATTCTGACCCTCCACCCCCTAATGGAGGGCCCGGCATGGAGAAATGCCCAATATATACATTTGTTGAATGAAAAGATAAATGAAGAGCTTCCCTGAGCCATATTGGGGCGGCGGAGGGGGGCGCTAGTAAAGAAGGACCCACACTGGGGGCGCCTGGGTGGCTCAGTCAATTAAGCATCTGACTCTTGATTTCGGCTAAGGTCATGATCTCAAGGTCATGGGATCGAGCCCCACATCAAGCTCAGCGCTCAGCATGGAGTCTGATTCTCCCGCTCCCTCTGCTCTTCCTCTCTCTCTCTCTTTAAAATAAATAAATAAAATCTTTAAAAAAATTAAGACGAAAACAAAAACATGCTTAAAAAAAAAAAAAAGAACCCACACTTGTGTGGCAAACTTCTCCTGAGACCCTACAAGTTTATTCTCTCATGACAGCAGGCTTAGATATGTAATTACTTTGTTTTTCTCTCTCTTCCAAAAGCCTTGTTTTTAAAAGTTTGGGTTCCCCCCCCCCCCCCGCCCCGCACGGTGGAGTAAATATGTGCATTAACCCCTAGGGCAGCAGAAAGGGAAGGGTGGGCTCAGGAAAGAGCATGCTTGCGAAAAGTTAGACCCCCAGAAGGAAAACTTCCTGTCAAACGGAACATCTGATGGAAGTTAAAATGCTCTTGCAGAAATAAATTGGTTGCTCTAGCAACCAGTCCTGGTTCTCCCCCAGAAGAAAAACATAGAGCAGGGGAGGGGGGAAGTCAGCTAACTCTGGTCTAAGCTTGAGAGAAGGAGCTGTCCAAATAGGACCGTGGGACGCTATCGTGACATGTCTCACATTACTGGCCTAAAAGGATGCTTGCCTGCTTGCCTCAGTCTGGGCGCGGAGTCCCTTCCCCAGCCCGATTCACCACCTGCGTTGCTGGCTGGCTCCCGTGGGCGGCAGAGCGTTCGACCCCCCTGCAGACAATGCCCTTGCCCCTCTCAATGTTGCACACCAGCTCCTGTATTAAAATGCCCCCGGATACTTGCTCTTTAAAGAGACCCTGTTCTGGGTCCTTCGATAATGAGTAATCAACTTCCAAAAGACTCTCATTGTAAATTCAGATTTTTATCTATATATGGTTTTCCAGCGTGGAATCCACCCACCTGTGCTGGGAGAGTTCACCAAAGGCATCAGAGCAGGGAGTGAGCACGGAGAGGTGATTCTCGATGGTGCATTTGGGGTTCATGGGGAATGACAACCCACTTATGGGGGAGCGGGGCAGCAGCAGGGTGCCTACCACAGGGTTGTGGGAGGGTGGGCGCAGGCACGTTTTTTTTTTTTTTTTTTTTATGAAATGTGTTGGTCCTGGTGAGCGAGCAGCCCAGCCTTAGCTGGTTTTCTCTGAGCAGATTATCTGTTGAGTATGTGAGTGTGGAGAAGCACTTGTAAGTAAGGGGTTTGATAGTGGCAAAAAGGCACAAAGAATGTTCACGTCGAAGGCTGTTGGCGGGGGCTGGGGGGCAGTCTATGCACTTTGTAGGTCATCCCACTCACTCATCTTTGCTCAATCTTCGGAGCCTGTCTTTGGGAGGCAGGATAATGGCTCCCCAAAGAAGCCCATGTCCTGATCCTGGGAGCCTGTGGGTATATTACATTATGGGATAAAGTAGAATTAAGGTTGCTAATCAGCAGACTTTAGGATGGGGGGACTGTCCTGGGTTATCTGGGTGGGCCCAACAGAATCACGAAGGTCCTTAAAAGTGGAAGAGGAAGGCGCAAGAGAAGCTCAGAGTGATACAACACGAGAGAACCATTGTTGGCTTTGATGATGGAGGAAGGGGCCCGAGCCACAGAACGCAGGTGGCTGGAAAGGCCTGGAGATGGATTTCCCCATAGAGCCTCCGGAAAGGAACAAAGCCTGCCGACACTTAACTTTAATCCTGGAGACCCATTTTGGACTTTTGAATGACACAAATGTAGGATAACAAATTCCTGTTGTTTTAGGGTGGAGAGCTGTGGGGGTGGCAGAGGGCTGTACTCAGGGAAAGTGTCCCAGAAATAACTTTTGAAAAATGGACTCAAAAGATTGGCTAGTGGAAGACAGGCTGGGGACGATGTCCAAGACGGAAGGAGGAGACGACCAGCAGGGATGGAGGGGCTTGGAATGCACTGCTGAGAGAAGCAGCATGGGAGCTAAGAGAGGCAGTATAAACTAAGCTAAGTACTGTAGAACTAAGCCAAGTACTGTAGAACTAAGCCAAGTACTGTGGAACTAAGCCAAGTACTGTAGAACTAAGCCAAGTACTGTAGAACTAAGCTAAGTACTGTAGAACTAAGCACTGTGAAATAAGCTAAGAACTATAGAGCTAAGCTAGGTACTATGAGCTAAGTACTGTAGAACTAGGTTAAGTAATGTGAACTAAGCTAAGCACTGTAGAGCTAAGCAAGATACTGTGAACTAAGCCAAGCACTGTGAACTAAGCCAAGCACTGTGAACTAAGCTAAGCACTGTGAACTAAGCTAAGCACTGTGAACTAAGCCAAGCACTACAGAATAAAACTAAGCAGGCTGACTTTTATCTGGAGAGCTACAGGGAGCCTCTGAAGGGTTCTGAGAGGGGGCTGACAAGATTTTGATCAACCTGACCAGACACAACAGAGCATGTCAAAAACAGAGCCAAATTGATCAAAATCAAAGCTTATCTCGCCAGTGGGCTGAGAAGGGTCCCCCTCCTGGGAAGAGAGCGAGGCCTTTCTGCTGGGGCTCTGCCTTCCCCTCCACTCACCCCGCTTCGTTCCTGTCCCAGCTGAGTCTGGATCCCTCAGTATTTCTTGACCTGCTTCAAAGAAGTGGTCAGAACTCTGCAGACCAGTTTTGCTTCCCCAACTCCAGACACTTTCCTCTTCCCAACCAGCAAGGGCACCAAGGGAAAAAGGCAAGTGGAAAACAGAGCCGTGGTCACAGGCGGAGCCCTGGGCCTGCCATGCCTTCATAAATTAAATGCAAACTATAAAAATGGATTATTTAAGGCATAATTGCCATTATTTTCTGATATAAGAAAGCAGGAATGAGCACGGTGATGGATCGTGAGCCAGAATGGAAGGAGGCATTGAATTAATTTCACGAGACTGCTGAAAGGCTATCGCTGTGGAGGGGGGCCTCCTCAGGCCACACCGGGCTGCAGCTGGCTCCACCGGGCAGATGCCCCCAGCCTGGGGTGTGCTCTGGAGCCCTTCCCCGGGGTGGGGGGGAGGGGGAGGGAAGGAGCAGTGGGTCTGCTGCCTGGGGGCAGGGGCTGAGCTCTCAGGATGTCCCTGGCTTCATGGTCACAGCAGGTCAGGCATGTGGGAGGTCAGTGGAGGACCAGAATCTGGGCTCTGGGAGGTGGAGGCCAAGTGCAGATACTCAGCTAAGCTTAAGCCACAGGATCTGCATGTGGGCTTTGAGGGAGGAGCCCGAGCTCATGGCTTCTGTGGCTGAGCTCAGTGACCCCTACTTTGGCTCCACTCATGATAAGCAAGTCCCCACTGTCCCCTCCAGCTCTACTCACTGGATCTTGTCTTGTCATCTGGAGTCCTGGTCATCATGATGACAATGCCATTTGATTTAAAAGCCACCCCCCCACCTCAGGTCCTATGGTCCATGCTGGATGACCCCACAGGGTGGGTGCTGTTCCCATTTTATAGGAGAAGCTTGAGGTCCAAAGGGCTAAGCAGTTTCACAAGAACATGGAGTTAGCCGCACGGTCCCAATTCGCACCCAGGTCTCTGTCCCGTCAAGCCAATCTCTCCCCTCTGTGCCACTGGCCACTGTCCCAACCTCTAGCCCACAGTCCCTAAGGGTCCCCATGGACCAGCCTGAGTGGCACTGCTCTCACCGAGAGGGGACATAGCTGGTGTTTCCCATCTGCCTTCAGAGCTGGGCTGTCTCTTGACTAGACCCTCTTCCTCCATCCTCACATGGTTGCCAAACTGAATAGCAGCACACAGATGAAGACACCAGCCCCGGTCCCAATGCTGGGTCCCTCCCTTTCCCTGTGTCTCTCCCATCTCCACCTGGCCCACACCTCTCTCACCTGTCCCCTCTAGCACTGGGCCCAGAAGACACAGATTTTCCTTTGTCAGAAGCCCCATTCCTTCATTCATCTGTGCCACAAACACTGATTAAGCATTTGCCGTACTGGGCGCTGAGCTAAAGACGGGGTCAAAGGCCCGAGTCCGCCTTCGGAAAGCTCCCAGACTAAGAGGGGAGACAGACAAGGAAACAGGTGATGACAAACCCTCCATGACAGGTGCTGTGATGGGGCAAGGTAGGGGGTTGAGGGATTCCCCAGTCGGGTGGAGGAGTGGGGAAGCAGGGGACAATTCCCGGAGGAGGGGACATTTACACCGAATCCCAAAATGAAGGGAAGAGCAGAGAAGAGCCTTCTGGGCGAGAAGCACAGCCCAGGAGCACAGGTCCTCGGGGAGGGGGGGGGAGGGAGGGTGGACACTGGGAGGCCTGCAGCGGGGGAGGGAGCTGAGGCTGGAATGAACCAAGAGCTGGGCTTACATCTTTTCTTAAAAGCGGTGGGACATCACCGAAGGAATTGAAAAGCAGGGGACAGGCGACATGGCAAACCTCCTTGCAGAGAGAGAATGCTGGCCTGAGCGTGGAGCCTAGGGGGAGGGCCGGGGAAGGAAGGCCTGGGGTGTCCGGGGTGGGAAGGTTCTAGCTTGGGCGAGGCAGGGGGGCAGTGGGGATGGAGGTGTGGGTGAGGTTTGGGCTTATTCAGAGGCGGCGATTGGAGTTTTTCTCAGACAGAGATTTCCGCAGACCTCAACTGAGAAGGAAACAGAAGAGGGAAAGCAGCTGCTCGTGTTCCAGGCCCTTCCTCGATCCCTTCTGGTCCCCAGGACGCGCTAGTCAGGGTTTGTTTGTTCTTTTTTTCCTTCCATGCCCTGTCTTGAGCTTTCAGGATGCGTCACTCGGAATTGACTGAGCAACACCATCCTGACACTTGTGTGATTCACGGCCCCCGCGACCGGCACTCCGGGGAAGCTGGCGTGGCCTCTGAGGCCACCGGCGTCTAATTGATTTAATACATCAGCTAAGGAACTGCTGTTTCCTGAACGAAACCTAAAATTGCATTGACGCCGCAGCTGCAGCTGAGAAGGACTTACTCCAGCCGTCCAAATGCACGCACGGAGGTGGTGTGGGCATGGCGGGGACTGTCGACCGAGTTAATAACTGCGCCTTTGATCTGTTGTCCTCTGTATCCGCCCCCGGGGAGGGGGGAGAAAGCAGTGGGCTGCGTGGGAGGCTCTTCAGAGGGTGACAATGGCCACTTGTAAGAAAGCAGGTCTCCCCTCTACACCCCCCGGCCCCCCGACACACACACAGCGGGGCTAAGATAATGAATGTTCTATGAGCAGCTCTCATCTGAAGGGAGCTAATTGATTCCAATATTCATTTTACTGGGCCCCATAATTCTTGATTATGCCTTCTTCTACGCCTTGGGAGACTTGGCGCCGAGTCGCTGTGTAACAGGAAGCCTGTGTAATCCGTGTGATGATCATTTATTCACCAGCAGGACAAATGGCACTCTGTGTCGCCATGAGGACGCCCGGGCGCTTCCCGGTCACTCTTCTTCTCCCATCCTAGATGGCCTTGTCAATCCCAGAGCCACGTAAGCCATCTCCCGCTCTGGGAAGAAGGAAGGGGACCTTTCCTGAGGCCACCCCTGGACAAATGGTTAACACCCTGGGGGAAAATCATGCTTCAAGATGCTTCCCCGGTGGCAGGTGGCTGGAGACAGGATTTACTCCGGAAGAGAGGACTCAGCTCCGTCTACACGCGGGCAGGGTGTGTTCCTCCCCAGCGCCCGGCCCGGGCAAAGTTCCAGGAAGCCAGGTTACCGGGCAGGTTTCAAAGACTTAGGTCATTGCGGTGCTGTCCTCCCCGCAGCTGACTTCACAGGTTCCTGAATGCACGGCCTCATTCACTCACTCTCTCATTCACTCTCTCTCCACACACATTTATCAAGCCCCTGCCGTGTGTCAGGCACCGGGGATATAGAGATGAATAACGCACGTGGCCCCGTTGTCAAGGAGTGGCTCTCTGGGAAGGGAGGAGGAGAGAGCAATAGAGCAGGGGCACAAACCGGGGAGACGCGGGGACAGAGGAGGGTCTGATGAACCTGGGGTCTGGGCGGCCCCTGCGCTGGGGCGGGGATGGGGGTGGGGGGTACAAAGGCTCGTGGCATGACACCAGAGTGACCGTGGGCAGCTCTTAGCAGAAGCTCAAGGAGGGGAACGGCTGAGGTTTGGGGAGCCAAATCACGAGGGCCGTGCCTGCCTTGCTAAGCAGTTTAGGTTTCATTCTGCAGGCAATGGGAGGCAGTGCGCGTCTTGAAGCCACACAGAGACACTACCCAGCGTGCAGCGTCTGCATTTTAGAAAGATCCCTCTGGCTGCAGTGGGCTGAGGCTTTGGAGAGGGAGATGGGGAGCGGGAGAATCCGATCTATCATATGGGCAGGGGGGCATGGCAAGGAGAGGACAGGCTGATGCCAAGGAGGTAAAACCTCCAGGACTCGTTGACGTCTGAGACATGAAGGGTGAGGAAGCGGGGAGTGAATTTTACTCCTGGGATCCTGTTGAGGAGCTGGATAGTGATGTTGCCCCTATCTGTTTTAGGAACGCTTTCATCAGGTGAGGGATAGAAGACTGACAGTGACTGACGCAATAAAGGCGTTAATGGTCCACACACTGAGAAGACTGGAGGTGAGCCATGTCGGGCTGGTTTAACATCTCAACAGTGTCATTAAAGATCTAGGATCTTTCTGCTCCCCCCATCCTCAGTGTGCAGTGACTTCTTCCCCTCCTGGCTGCAAAATGGCTGCTGCAGCTCCAGACATTTTCATGGCATTCAAGGCAAGAAGAAGGGGAAAGAGGGGACCACAACCATGTCTCTGTTCCCTTTAATTAAAAAAAAAAAAGAAACCCTTTTCAAAAGCTTCTGCCTATATGCCAATGGCCATCTGTAGCTGCGAAGAGGCTGGGAAAGTGAGTTTTAAAGTTTTCTAGCACAAGAGTGGAGGCAAGTAAGGAAGAGAGGGATTGGGTATTGAACCAACAGTGTTGCCAACCAAGAGAAGTGAAAGGGAAAGGGGCAGCATAGCCCCATGCCCCAGGCGAGTGAGATGTGGGAGAAAAAGCAGTCTCTGGCCCTGGGAGTTACAGGGAAGTGGGTGTCTGAAGGAAGGAGACTGTTTGCCTTACACCTGCTCCTTGCCCTTCCCCTGCCCTGTGTGGCTGTGTTTCCCTGGCTCCGCGTTCATTCTGCCAATGGGAGGCACTGGGGGAGATGGGAGGGTCGAAGGAGGGAGAAGTCAGGGGGTCACTCCCCCACCTCCCGCTCGGTCTCCAGGGGCTGCTTCTCTTTTCAGGCCTGGCTCCCTCCTGCCGTGACTCCAGTTTCCCCTGGTGGACCCTAGGCCCTCCTCGCTGTCCCTCCAGCCCCACAGGGACGAGAGGGTGAAGGGGATCGTGGGCTAGGGGAGGGGGAGATACCAGGCCGTGCAGGGGCCTGCAGTCACTTGATATCCTGGAGCTGGTGCTAACAGAGCCACCGTTGGGGCGAGAGTCCAGCGTACCTCCACTGATAGAGGGAGGAGACAAGGCAGAGTTTCTACCTTTGCATTCTTTGCTTGACGACCTACGTTTTCGCTTCCTGTGGGTCTGCTAAGACAGAGCTACAGAGATTAGACTCTGGATGTCTCTGACGAGGCTCAGTGGGGAAAGCTGGTTTTACCCAACAGTCCAGGCTCCGCAAGCCACCCTCCGATCCCAGTGGTTTAATGCCACAGAAGTCTGTTTCTCATTCACGCTATGGGTCCACTGGAAATGCCCTCGTGGAGGGCACTGGAAAAGTCCACGTGGGGGTTCTGCTCCCTTCAGTCCTCCAGGACCCTCTCTGGTCACATGCATCCATGAGTGCCATGGTTGTAGGAGGAAACACGGAAAGCTGTAGGTGCTGCTTGAGGAGGTGATAGTCATTCACACTTTAGTAATAATTAGAGCTCCTACATTGAGATGGTAGCTCTGCATGTGTTCACTAGCATGGAAGCTCCATGAAGGCAGGTATCTGTCTATTTTGATCACTGCTGTATCTCAAGCATCCAGAATAGTGACCAACACATATTAGGTGCTCAATAAATATTTGTGGAGTGAATTATTGACTCATCAAGCCTCACAACAGCCCTGAGGAAGCTGGTGTTATAATTACCTCCATTTTACAGGTGAAGAAGCTGAGGGTCACAAAAGTTAGAACGTCGCCGGAGCTGATCACCCTGACTCAGAAATCAGCAGTGGCATCCCCGAAGATCTGGAGAGTTCCTCACTTCTCCCTTGCACATGCATCTCTTCTTTGTGGCAACGTGCTGTCACCTCCCTTTACCAGTCTGGAAATGTCACCTGCGGGGAAATGACTTGATCATCCCTGGCCGGTTGGTTTCTATCAAAGAACATCTTGTGTGCTAACTGTGTGGGTGCTGGCCTTGGCCCTCAGGGAACTCCCAAGCAAGTGGGATCCTCCGAGACCGGCTGTCTGGAGCTGAGGGAAAACCCACCCCCAGGGATCATGACTGCTGGGAAAGACAGCATCTCAAAGCTCTCAAAAGCAACCACGCCTCATTTCTCTAGGTGTGTTCATCATCTTCAGTGGGGGCAGAAGTCAGTGCTTCTAGGCCTCTGTCACATCGCCCAGGCTGCGGGGGGCGGGGTGCAGGTGTCAGCTGGTTTCACCCCTGTGGCCTTTGCTCTCCTTCCTGTGGGCTGCAGCACCCCATCTCCTCCTGAGGACGTGGTCTCCCCTGGATGCAGCCGGGTGGGCCTGTCGATCTGGGGCCCCGCCCTCTGCGGGTCAAGGAGTGGGAGTCTCCAGAGGTTGATGCGAGCACGTGAACCCCTCCTGGCGCTGGTTTTCTGGAGAAGGCCTTCAAAGATGTCCCCTGCCCTGCACTCAGACCCCTCCCTGGTTCCAGTCCCTGTCCTCAGTTCTCTGAGCACCCCACCCCCTCTCCATCCCCTAATCCCTTCCTGCAGAGCTCAGCCAGAGTCGCAAGTCTGCTGCCTGCAACCAAAATAACCCGACCGATGTCCCAGGCTTACTAATTCCAGAGCTGGAGGGCAGCTCAGAGACCATTTGATCCAACCCTTTTATCCTACAGCTGAACAAATTGAGGCCCAAGAGTCAATCGGACTGTGGAGAGCGGACGGAATGGCGGGCGGCGCTGAGCGCTTTCTGTGAGTCAGCCGTTTTTCTCAGCATCCCCGGCAACCGCACAACTCACTTGGAGGGCTAGCATCCCCCTTTTACAGACAGGAGGCCGAAGCCCAGGAGTGCTGAGCAATTTTCCCCAAGTCGCACAGCTTCCCCAGGGCGGGGCCTGGGTCTGAGGCCAGCCGTTGGGTTCTGGAGCCTGAGCCATCCCCAGGGCGCTCCGCTTGCTCCCGTGGCTTGTCCAGGCCTCCTGGGTGCTGCACAGGGTCCCACGGCAGGTCCCTGTGGACTTTGTGCTCCGTAGGCCGATATCAGACTCAGTTGTTTCCTCCTGCCCTCCTTCCCTTCTGTGCTACTCTGGGTCTGGCGGGGTCCCCACTTTTCTGTGTTGAAGGCTATTCCTCGAAAGCCCGTCAGCCATCAGCAGACCACACGGGTCTCCTCTGCCACCGTGGTTGGGAGACGGGGCCACGGCCTGGGAGTCCGCAGGGTCACAGCTCTTAGAGCCCCCACCGGATGACCAGGGAGCGGCCCTGACCTTCCCCTCTGGGGGCCCTGCATCATGCCCGATGATGGGGTGTGCTGTGGGGTGGGTCCCACAGAGCGGTGCCCTGGACGAGGCTCAGCAGCAAAGACCTGCTGACTTCAGGGCACTGACCACATTCTGCGCAAGAAGAAGGGCTCACACCTGTCCCCCCACGGAGGCCTTTTTTGAGACCCCTTTCTTCCTAGGGAGCCCCCATTTTCAAGCCTTCAGCCCGGTCTCCCCAAGGAAGGGGACCCTGCCCTCATTGCTCCCTTCCTGTTACCTGCAAACTCCAGCTGGGCAGGCTTCCCCCAAATGCCGAGAGGGGTTCTCCTCTTCTCCTCTTTGCTGTTTCCGGAAGGGGAGGGAGGAGCTCCCAGTCCAGCCGAGAGAGAGCTGAGCCTCCTTCTTATTCTACCCAAGAAGCAAGCCCCTCAGCAGCCAGCTGTAGTCTTTCTGGGGGCAGCCAGGGCAACCTCGCGTGGGGAGGGGATGTCCTCTGTTGGCAGGGCTTGGTGCTGCCCCTTGTGTAGGATGAACCCCAGGATTTTGCATCCGGGGACATTGCATTGTTTTGCAAATGTTATTGTGTGTCTGCACATGGCTCGTTCAGTGCTTTCCAAGACAGGGGAGCAGAGCCAAGGGGCTGTGCTCTATTCTCTGGAGGATGGAGATCTTTCTGGTTATCTCCCCACACCACCACCCACTCCACAGATATTCAGGGAGAGATGACAGGATGCGTGCTAATGCGCAAGGCAGGACTCACCTCTGTTAGCACTGAGCAGGGCAGACAGGCATTAAACACGCAGTGACAGGCAGGGGCCCTAAGCATTGTGGTGCAACAGAGTGGGCAGCCCCGAGGGCCCGGTGGCCTCCTTGGGAGGGGACATTTAAGCTGACATCCGGGGAGACTGGGCATGGCTTAGCAGGATAGAACTGGTGGGGTGGAGAGAGAATAGCTGAGGCAGAGAGTGGGTCTCCTGATGAACTGAGCAAAGATCAGAACAACCAGAACCGGAGTTCAAGAGGAAGAGGGGTGAGGACATTTCATTGGACACCTAAGAGTTCTAGGTGCTGGGCGAGAAGGTTCTGGAAGGCTGGCTGGATTGTGGGGGTACCTGTAAATCAGGTTGAGGGATTCAAGTTTTACGCTGAGAACAATGGGAGCCATTTATGTCTTTTAAGCAAAGGAGTACCACGTACCTGCGGGGTAATGCGTGGACTTGGGATTGGCAGGGGTGAGGGTGGAGGCAGGGAGCTTCTATCAGGAGGTTGTTGTCATAACCCAGACGAATTGTAGGTGGCTTGGGCTAAGGTGGTGGCAAGAGCATGGAGAGGAACAGGTGGATCCCTGGGCTATTTAGGAAGTAGAATCAGTAGGTGGCAAAGAGGAGAGAGAGAAGATTTAATAAAACATTGCCTTCTGCTCGGCCCATCCTTTCTTGGTTTCCCCTGGTTAGTTGGGTGATGCAATAGTGAGTGTCCTTTCCTAATGCAGGGCGGGAGTGGCTAAAGAGTGCGCTGGGGCTCAGCAGCCAAAGGAGCGGCAGCCCCCACTTGTTCCCAGGGTCCAGGAGAGGTGGCACCCTCTCCCCTTAAGAACACAAACCCTCTCCAACCCCCTTCCCCACCAGAGTCCTTCTCTGTCCCCGTGGATTGGTGTGTCGCCCTCAGTGGTGTCCTCACCTCAGCCCTCCCGTCGAACCTCACAGGGACCTCGGCGGCCGAGCCTCTCGAGAGCATCCTCGGTTCTGTGCTTTCCTTGGGTCAACTCAACGATGCACCTTTAGCCTTTGTCTGTGCAAAACTGTAGAAGTCACAGTGAGATACCTCCTCACACCCACTGGGATGGCTACTAGGTTGGCGAAGGTGTGGGAAAAATTGGAAACCTCGTGCACAGCTGGCGGGAAGACAAAATGGTACAGCTGCTGCGGAAAACAGGATGGCGCTTTCTCAGCATCTTAAGCATGATCCGCCAATTCCACTTCTGCAGATACACCCAAAAGGACCAGAAGCAAGGACTCAGGGAGTATTTGTACGTCCATGTTCATAGCAGCATTAATCACAAGAGCCGAAAGGTGGAAGCACCCAAGTGTCCATCAGTGGATGGATGGACAAAGTGTATGCAATGGAATATGACTCAGCTTTGAAAAGGATGGGGATTCTGACACAGGCTACAAGAGGGATGGAACCGGAGAACATTATGCTAAGTGAAATAAAACAGTCACCAAAGCACAAAGTGTATGATCCCACTTAGACGTCAAATTCATAGAGACAGAAAGTAGAACAGTGCTTTCAGACAGTGTTGGAATGGGGAGCTAATGTTTCTTGGGGGCAGAGTTTCATTTTTTTTTTAAAGATTTTATTTATTTATTTATTTTAGAGAGAAAGAGAGAGAGCAGGAGCGGAGGGAGGGGCGGAGGGAGACAGAGAGAGAGAATCTCAAGCAGACTCTGTGCCGAGCACGAAGCCCGACGTGGGGCTTGATCTCACGACCCCGAGATCATGACCTGAGCCGAAATCAAGAGTCAGACGCTCAACCGACTGAGCCGCCCAGGCGCCCTCAGAGTTTCAGTTTTAAGAGACAAAGGAGTTCTGGGGAGGAGTGGTGGTGGTAGGTGTAGAGCAATGTGAATGTGCTGAACGCCACTGAACTGTACTCTTAACAATGGTTAAGACGGTAAGTTTTAGGTTATGTGTATTCTACCAAGATTTAAAAAAATCAAGCATAAAAAAAAAAAGAGAGAGACTGTCAGAGAGAAGAAAAGTGCAGTCCGCGGCTCCTGATAATGCGCTGCCTGGACATAAGATGTTATCATTTGGGAAAGGAGGGTACAGATGCACGGGACATCTCTGCACTGCTTTTGCAACTTCTTGTGAGTCTATAATTATTTCAAAATAAGGATCTAAGGAAAAAGAGAGAAAGCTACAGAATGGTGAAAAATCCCCATCCTACCTACAGACTTAGTCCTGTTCCCATCCTACCTACAAACATTAGTCCTGTTCCTCGGCCACCCCAGGAAACCACTTGAGTGTCTCACTCACCCTTCCAGAATTTGTTTTGGCGTGTACAAACAAATGCAAACAGACATGACAGTTTTCCCTCTTTGTAAACTAAATTAGTATGGTAACACACTGTTCTGCACTTTGCTTTTTTTTTTTAATTGAACAATAAATCCTAAAATCCTTCCATTTATTTATTTATTTATTTATTTTTAAAGATTTTATTTATTCATTTGACAGAGAGAGAGAGATAGTGAGAGCAGGAACACAAGTAGGGGGAGCGGGAGAGGGAGAAGCAGGCTTCCCGCCGAGCAGGGAGCCCGATGCGGGGCTCGATCCCAGGACCCTGGGATCATGACCTGAGCCGAAGGCAGACACTTAACGACTGAGCCACCCAGGTGCCCCAAATCCTTCCATTTAAAGATTTATTTATTTATTTGAGAGAGAGAGAGCATGAGCGCAGGGAGGGGCAGAGGGAGAGGGAGAGAGAAACTTGAGTAGACTCCTCGCTGAGATCAGAGCCCAAAGTGGGGCTCGATCTCACCACCCTGAGATCATGACCTGAGCCGAAACCAAGAGTCGGACACTTAACTGACTGTACCACCCAGGGGCCCCATAGAAATCCTTCCATTTAAACACACAGAGGGCTTCCCAGTTATTTAAAAATGTGCATCTAATTCCATGGCATGAGTGTAGCATGATTGACTCAACCAGCTTCTGGAAGGACATCTAGATCATTTTGCTTATACACACACCAGACTTGCCTTCCCAGATGTGCAATCCCTGGGTCTTTTGCTGGCTTCTCTGGTGATCAAGGGGTCAGACTTGGGAAGGCTGTCCCCCGCTGAGGAAGCAGCACAAGCTTAGCAGTCAGACGGACCTGGGTTTCCATGGCTCTGCTACTCACCAGCTGTGTGACCCTGGGCAAGACCCTGCGCCTCTCTCTGGGCCTTGGTTTCCTCATCTGAACGTGGGACTTGCTGAGGACCTGCCTCCTAGAGTTGCGTGTCCGTGTTCAGCACAGTGCTGCTGCACGTTTGTTGCCATCAGTGTGAACAGGTGTCCAAGCCTTCCTGCCTCAGTCTCCCCTAGCGGTTACTGAAGTGATGTATTCGCACATGCCTATTTTCAAAGGAGATCTCTAAGGACCTGCTTCACCATGCCGGCCTGCTCTCATCCAGCCAGATACTAACACACCAGAGTGGGAGAGCAGAGAGGCAGCCCTCTGCTGGCGGCTCCCTAGCTACCAGCCCACGCCGCTCTCCCTGCCTGCGTCACCCACGCCCCCGGTTTCCTGAGAGCTCCTGATTCCAAAGGTGGGCCCCATTTCCCAGTGTTAGATGGAAAATCTGGTGACTGCGTTCAAAGCCGGCTCAGGGCAGGATGCTCCAGTCTGCCCCAGAGGGAGACGGATTGGCTTTCCCTCTGCTGCCTGCTATCATAGGACCTGGATCCAGAGCTGTTTCAGAGGACATTCTGGTTTCTGCCAAGCAGGAGGACGGCATGGTGTGAGATCACAGAGATTGGACTAGGCAGACCTGGTGATGTACTCCAGCTCACCAATCATGTGACCTCTGGCAAGTCACTTCACCTCTGTGAGCTTCAGGGTCCTTGGCTGTAAGATGGAGATCACAGTACCTGGCCCCCTGGGGCTTTCCCTGCATCACCTTGATGCATCTTCATGACAACCCTGAGAGATTGGCGTCTTTAGCAGCCCCATTTTGCAGATGGGAACACTGAGGCTAAGAAAATCCTCTGGCTAGTAAACAGATACAGAAATCCAACCCAGGTCTGTCTCGCTCCAGAACCTGGGTCTGTCCCCCCACAGGTCTTTCCACCAACCCAAAGACTCATTCATCCCGAAAGCGGAGTCCACCTGGCCAGCAGGTGGAGAGAAGTCCCCGAGCCCCCGGGCTGGGAGCTACCTGCTGTCTCCGACAGCGCCGGCTCCCAACAGGCCAGCTGGGAGTGAGCTGGGGAGAGATACAGTTGGCAAAACACATTAGCATCTTCCTCTCTGCTAATTAGTTTTGTGAAAAATTATTTATTTATCTATTTATTTTCACCAGAGAGCAATTGGGGCTACGGAAATGTGGTGACACGTTTTACATGAAAAGGAAAGGGAAAGAAAATGCCATGCGCTGTGAGGTTTAAATCATGTCCCATGCGGATAACGAGTAGGAATCTGGGAGGGGCAGGGGAGTGACGGGTTAGAGCATGCATACGATGGGACTCTTGCTCTCCAGCGGTCCGGAAAGACGCGCCTGCGGCCGGGACAGTGTCTACCTAAGGGTCATGTGGCTGGTGTTGATTAAAGGCTGTTCCCTGTGCCCATGACCTTGTTCGTGCTGGTCCCACTGCTTGGAAAGCCCTTTCTCATCTTGTCTGCTTAGAAAATGCTCCTCCATCTCTCCAACTCAAGCGGCATCTCCTCTGGGGAAGTTTTCAGACCCTGAGGGGTAGGGTCCCTTTCTGATCCCTTTTCTGGGCCACCATAGCCCCTGTAAATACATTAAGCATCTCAGTGG
Organism: Phoca vitulina; assembly: GCF_004348235.1. Classification (NCBI taxonomy): domain Eukaryota; kingdom Metazoa; phylum Chordata; class Mammalia; order Carnivora; family Phocidae; genus Phoca; species Phoca vitulina. The sequence continues at coordinate 4,182,964 of NW_022589744.1, forward strand.
TTTCCAGTTGTGTCTCATGACGAGCATGCCTCGCGCTCGGTAAATGCTAGTTGAAGATGGGAAGGCTTGCGCGGAATGATGGCTGCAGGCTGAGCGGGCCAAGGAAGGTACCCCAGAGGAGGGGACTTCGAGCTGCGTGTTCAGTGATGACAGGATATGGCCGGGGGGCAGGGAGGAGGCTGCGTAGCACATAGCACTGGCTGGTTCACATACCTAGAGTCTTCCCCGCCATATGTAGGCTTCTTGAAGGCAGGGCCGAGGTCACATTTGACACTGCATCCCAGTCTTACTTAACGCTGCGATTACTTGGGTAGCTGATCTTTTGAGAGACCTCCCTGGCATAGACATCCACTAAACACTTGCTCAAAGAATGAATGAGACATTGTGAATAACCAGAAGACACTAGCCAAGAGGTCAGCCAAGGTGAAGATTCATGATCTTTGTGATCAGTTTCTGTGTGATTCTGGGCCAATCCCTGTCCCTCTCTGGGTCTCATTACCTCATCTGTTGATTGAAAGTGTCAGGCTAAGTGTGGTCTTTAGGATTCCTTCTGTTTGTCGTGTTGAAGACTGCCCTTTCTACATTTGGAGAGCTGCCCACATGATGAGTTCCCTTCTCCCCACCCACAGGTAGAAGCCAGAACTCACTTTCACAGCCTCCCTTGCAGCTATGGTGGTGTCATGTGACCTAGACTCCTTAATCAGACTTACCTGCTCAAGTCTCCCATTGACAGAGAGACACCGCTTGCAGCTTATCATTCGGTGGTGGAGGCGGAGGTCTCAGGGGCAGCTAGTGGTACAGGTCCTGGTGGTGATGCCCATGCGGGGCACACTTCTGGTGTGAGCTGAGGTGCTTATGTTGGTGGTGGGCGTATCTCTACTGGTCACCACTAGCGCTGCTCCTTCCAAGTCTGATTCCCTGACCTGCAGTATTTGTGATTTATATAATAGTCCTAATCAATTTCTCTTTCCCTGAGACCAGCTAGAGTGGGTCCTGGTGTTTGGACCCAAGAACTGTGATGGATGCACCGTCTGACTCAGAGATTCCTCACTCCAGGTGGGACCTGGTGGTCTAAGACTAGGTCTTAAAATAGAGATACAGAGTAGCTACTCCACAGTTATTTGTTTGCAGACCTGTTATATCCAAGTCTCGTTCCCCATTAGCTCATACTTCCTGGTCATTTTCAAAAGCTTGGAGAGCCGTATTTTGAGAGCCCTCACCCTTTCAAATCAGCAGTTTAGAGAAAATGTCTGAGGCCATGATTTTGACCTTCTCATCTCACTGAGGGCCAGGGCCAATGTGACTTAGTTTTCTGCCAAATGCATTCAGTTTCACACAGGACCAGAGAACATGCATCCTTCTCTTGGAAACCTCACTTCTTTTTTTTTTTTTTAAAGATTTTATTTATTTATTTGAGAGAGAGAATGAGAGACAGAGAGCATGAGAGGGAAGAGGGTCAGAGGGAGAAGCAGACCCCCTGCTGAGCAGGGAGCCCGATGCGGGACTCGATCCCGGGACTCCAGGATCATGACCTGAGCCGAAGGCAGTCGCTTAACCAACTGAGCCACCCAGGCGCCCTGAAACCTCACTTCTTTACACAAACAGGCCTTGGAGCTCTGGTGCTGAGCAGGGGGGCTGTAGGTAAAGGCTTTGGAATTTGTCAGCCCTGAGTTCAAATCCCAGCTCAGCTGCATGCAAGCTGTGTCACCCTGCCATGTCACTTAAGCTCCTTGGGTCTCAGTTTCGCTATCTACAAATTGGGACAGTAATGTCCACATTGATGGTTGTTAGCAGGTTGTTGAGTATTGCTCTGATGGTATCCTTCAGAGCTAGCCTCTAAGAACAAGCAAATATATTTTCTCTTCCTTTTTTTTTTTTAAGAAAAATAACAGCATACTCTAAATGGTATTGTATATCTTGCTTTTAAAAAAACTTATCAATATGGGGCACCTGGGTGGTGCAGTCAGTTAAGCGTCCAACTCTTGATTTCGGCTCAGGTCGTGATCTCAGAGTCATGAGATGGAGCCCCATGTCAGGCTCCGCACTCAGCGCAGAATCTGCTTAGAGTTCCTCTCTTTCTCTCTCTGTCTCTCTTGCTCTTCTAAAATAAATAAATCTTAAAAGATACTTACCAATATATCTTGGAAACAATCCCATTTCTGTATATAAGATCTTTCTTAATTCATTTTTATGGCTGCATATTATTCTATTATGTAGATATATCATAATTTATTTAACAAGTCCCTCTTGATTAGTTGTTTCTAATCTTTAGCCAACACAAGTAATGCCACATAATTGTGTATATATGTCACTTCACACATGTGCAATTCTGGTATTGCTGATAATGGGCAATGTGTTTGTAATTCTGATAGACATTGCCAAGTTGATCTCTACACGGTTCTACTGTTTCCCTCCCTATCATCAATATATGAGAGCACATGTTTCCTCTTGCACTCTCCAATACTGTACAATCAAATTTTTATTTCTTTGCCAATCTCATGGGTAAGCAACGGTATCTCAAGATAGTTTTTCTCATATCATGAGAACAGTTTCATTTATTGAAGAGCTATTAGTATTCCTTCAGTGAACTTCCTGGTTAAGCTTTTGCCCAGTTTTCTACTGGCTTGCAGACCATTTTCTTATGGATGTGAAAGGCTTCTATATACAATGAGGAGCTTGCACTCCTGCCTCTTGATCCTCTCTGACTTCCCATTATGGAGTTTAGAATCATGGTGTCTGTAGTCTTCAGACTGGGTTTTCCATCCCCTCTGTGTTCATTGCCAGGTTGTTCTTCCAAAGTGAAGACATCAAATTAACCAAGCAAATCAAATAGTCAGCAGACTTGAGTAATCTTGAGAACTTCTGAAAATCCTAGAGGAAAGAGCACATCCATGTGCTGCCCCTGGGTGTGGAGCTAAGATGCCCCATCTCTTTGCTGGGCGTGTCCTTGGGATGTTCTTCCAGGGGTCGGTGTGGTTTGTACTGATTTTTCTTCCCAGAGGCTGTTTGGAGTCATGGGCTCTGGCCTTGTGTAAAGTGCAAAGCTCATCACATTCACATGCTTTCCCCACCTCTACCAAGTCTGTTTTCTCATCTTGATCCACTTGGAAGTTGGCTGACTGTTATGATGGAGAAAGATTGAGAACTCAGGAATATGCACATTAGAATAAAATAGTGATGAGTTGGGCATTGATCTAAGTGCTTTGACTGTCTCATCCCATTCGAGCCTCTTAGCAACACTATTCATCCTATTTTATAGACATGGAGACTGAGGAACAGAGAGATCAAATAACTTGCCCAGGTTCCCACAGCTAGTATGTAAAGAAACCAGGACGCAACATCAGGAAATGTGGCTCAAAAGCTGGTTCTCTTTTATGCTGTATGATTCACCTTATCCACAGCCAGCTGAATATTTTTGCCTTTTGTCCTCTGGAGAAAGAATGACTATTCTAGCAATGGCAAATAGGGTTCATCATGTATGCAAACTCTGATTGCTTAGTTGTGGCTGCCTGGAGCGCCAGCTTGGACAAGATCCAGGCTTGGCAGGAGGTGGTTGATTAATAATGTCTGCCATTCAGAACAAGGAAGTGGCAGTAGGTATGCGTCCTATGTGCTGTCTCGGGACTATTCTCTCGAAATGTTGAGATCTTGGGTTATCCAGTCAGCCCCACCTTAGCTGACTGCCTGATCTCTCTTTGCCCTAACATTAAACCCCAGCCTCCTCTTTTTTTTTTTTTAGATTTTATTTATTTATTTACTTATTTGAGAGAGAGAGAGAGAGCAAGAGAGCAAGAGAGCATGAGTGGGGGAAGGAGCAGAGGGAAAGAATCTCAAGCAGACTCCAGGCAGAGTGCTAAGCCCGATGTGGGGCTCAATGTCACAACCCTGAGATCATGATCTGAGCTGAAACCAGAGTCAGATGCTTAACTGACTGAGCCACCCCCAGACGCACCTCTCAGTCTCCTTCTCTCCAGAACCCATGCTCCTAACCTTTGCTTCTCTGTGCTCTCTAAAATATACCATCTCTCCTCTCAGAACTCAACTGCGGCCAGCACTCCTACCTCCCATGTGAAATTGCCTGCAATCAGCCCTGACCTTGCAGATCTTTATTTTCTTGGACTCTCTTTGTGTTGTGAGATTCAGCACTGACGCACGCAGACCACCACCAGACAGACCCGTTAAGGTGGGAGCAGGCGGATTGGGGATGGGAGAATCCATGCCTAGTCTGTCTTGGTCAGGGTCTGGCACAGAGACTTGTGCAACAAATGCTTAAGAATGAATGAGTGGTGGGGGCACCTTGGTGGCTGAGTCAGTTAAGCGTCTGCCTTCGGCTCAGGTCATGATCCCAGGGTCCTGGGATGGAGCCCCATGTCAGCTCCCTGCTCAGTGGGGAGTCTGCTTCTCCCTCCCCATCTGTTCCTAACCCTACTCTTGCGTGTGCTTTCTCTCTCTCTCTCTGTCTCTTTCTCTCAAATAAATAAAATCTTTATATATATATATATTTTTAAAGATTTTATTTATTTATTTGACAGAGAGAGACACAGCGAGAGAGGGAACACAAGCAGGGGGAGTGGGAGAGGGAGAAGGAGGCTTCCGGCTGAGCAGGGAGCCCTATGCGGGGCTCAATCCCAGGACCCTGGGACCATGACCTGAGCCAAAGGCAGACGCTTAACGACTGAGCCACCCAGGTGCCCCTAAAATCTTTTTTTTAAAAAAAGAATGAGTGAATGGTGTTCTTTAGACATTTCACATTTGTACCTCTTGTCAACTCTTTGTGGACAGAGATGGTGTTATCTAATTCTTTTGGGTCCTTCTCAGCAAAGTGTGGTGGAAAGTAATTTCTTAAAATCTGTGGGGACAGAAACTGAGCTAATAAAGCCTTCTTCAGGGGTCTGTTATTGAGCAAGCTGAATGAGATAGAGAATAATGAACACTTATAGCAGGAACTCGATAAATATTTGACTGTTACAAATAGTAACAATAACAATAATAATGCCCCTTATTGATTTAGCTGTCTTGAGTTATAGCAGCTATTTATTTCATATATTATTCAATGTTTCTCTTTCACTGTCAATATTCATATATAATTTATGTCAGTTAGTTTGGCTGTGAAATAAACAACCCTGAAACTTAGTGGTTTACAACAATAATGATTTATATACTTCAAGTGGGTAAACTTGATAGAATGTAATTTGTATCTCATCAAAAGTTTTTTTTTTTAAAAAACAAAGAGATCCTGCTTTTTGCTTAACACATCGACAAAGATAATTGTTTTCCTTTGTTTAAAGGTGATGTTTCATAGATCCCTAGGGCTTTCTGAGACCGTTTCAGAATGTCCAGGAGATCAAAACTATTTTCAAAATACTACTAGGTTTAATCTCCCTTTTCATGCTCATTTTCTCACTGGTGTACCATTGAGTTTTCCAGAAGCTCCATGATCTGTAATATGGCAACAGATTGATGCAGAAGTGGGTAGGAGAATCCAGCATGTTTTATTAAGTCAGATATTAATGAGATTTGCAAAACTGTAAAACAATGCCACTTTTCTCAGTAAACATTTTTCATTTTGTAAAATAGTTATTGTTCATTGAATATATTATTTAACATTTAATGAGTATATTGTTATTTTAAGTGAATTGATATATTTTTAAAGATTTTATTTATTTATTAGAGAGAGAGAGAGTGAGCACAAGCGGGGTGGGGGAAGAGGCAAAGGGAGAAGCAGACTCCCCCACTAAGCAGGGAGCCTGATGCAGGGCTCGATCCCAGGACCCTGGGATCATGACCTGAGCCGAAGGCAGATGCTTCACCAACTGAGCCACCCAGGTGCCCCATGTGAATGGATATTTTAAGAACCTCTGTGCTTTAATTTCTAAAATGGTTAGTATTGATAGAAATAACCCACATAAACAAAAGCTCTTTGGGATCCTTAATAATTTTTAAGAATATGGACCCTGAGACTAGAAAGTTTGAGAAATGCTTTTGTAGACCAATGTGACATTATGATCCAAAGCCTTGAAAATGGAGATTTTCTTTAATCCAACATTTCCATTTTAAAATAATTTGTCCTGAGGAAGCGATCAGAGATATATGCCAAGATATTTCTTTGAGTATACTCATCACAATATTATTTAAGACAGCGAACTGTAAAAGCAAGGGGACTGTCCGTCCATAAGGGATCGTTCAATAAATAATAATAATGCAATACGGTATATAGTTAACCAAAAATAGTATCACAGAATAGTATTTTATTGTAACAAAGAATGCTCACAGTTCATTAAGTTAAAAAATAGGATGCAATTCAGGGTATAGAGTGTGATCCCATGTTTTAAAAAAGTAGTTTTATCCACACATGCATGAAACAAAGAATTTAGAATGTTAACAGTAGCATTATGCATTTTCAAAGTACTCTATAAAAAACATGTAATAATAATTTCTTTAGGCCCCAATTTTGTGAGTTAGCATTTTGGACCAGGCTTATCTAAACAGTTCTTAGGTAAGCTGGGTCAGACTCTGCTGATTTTGGCTGGGTCTGGGTCAGATATTGGCCGGGCTTACATACGTATGTACACTAAAATATACCATCAACAGCTGGGTGCTGTTGCCTCTGGAAGCCAGCAGGCTGTTGGCCGAGGTGATGTGGGTGATACCTGGTGCTCATCATCCTGCAGTTCGGTCTGGACTCCTTCATATGACAGCTCAGGGTTCCAAGAGCAGTAAAGTGGAAGGAGTGGAAAGTTTAAACTTGGAAATCATATGTCACTTTCATTGTATTCCATCGCTTAAGGTAAAACAAGATCCACAGGGTGGGGACAATCAATGACTTCAGCTTCATTCTTTCTTTCTTTCTTTCTTTCTTTTTTCTTTCTTTCTTTCTTTTCTTTCTTTCTTTTCTTTCTTTCTTTCTTTCTTTCTTTCTTTCTTTCTTTCTTTCTTTCTTTCTTTCTTCTTTCTTTCTCTTTTTTCTTCCATTTCTTAAGATTTATTTATTTGAGAGAGAGAGGAGCACGAGCAGGAGGGGCAGAGGGAGAGAGAGAGAGAGAGAGAACCTCAAGCAGACTCCATGCTGAGCTTGGAGCCCGATGCCAGGCGCGATCTCACGACCCTGAGATCACGACCTGAGCTGAAATCAAGAGTCAGATGCTTAAGCAGCCAACTGCGCCACCCAGCCTCCCCCGATGACTTCAGTTTCTGATGAACAAAGCTGCGGAGTATTGTGGTGCTTTATGCAATCTACCATGTAGTAAGAGTGAAGACCCATTTATTTGACAAGAGTTCCTCTGTGTCATGCACTGTGACCCTGTCTTTGCTCTCAGAGAGACACGTACGTCTCATCTGATTACAATCTCACCCGCTCAGAGGGCTGAGCACATAGTAGATGCTCAGGGAACACGTGTGGGAGGAGGGATGGAGCTCTCACAGCCTCAGCCCCTCCTCCTGACCCCACTGATAAGCTTCACTCTCATCCCCACCCCCCCCATGCCACGTGGCTCCAGCAAATCATTCAGACGCAAATTCCCATGAAAGCAAAGCAGGGTTTGTTCTGGGACGAACAAACGATCTGCTGAGTTGTCTTGGGGGGCAGCCTGGTGCAGTACGAGCAAACTGCTGATGGCACCCCTTTATGGGGGACGGGAGAAAAAAAGCAAAGAGCTATTCATTTAGGAGAAAAGCATTATTTTTGGTTTAGACACAAGCAGATGAGCATATGAAAAGAATACATTTCTTTGATGTTGCCATTACTACTGGGTCTAGACATTCCAGGAGACGGCCTTGCTAGGCTGAGCTTCACAAACAAGCTTCAGAGGAAGGGGTCGGCCAGTGGTGGAGGAGGCTGGGGGAAGTGTGTGAGTGTGTGTGTGTGTGTGTGTGAGAGAGAGAGAGACAGACAGACAGACAGAGAGGTAGGGAGAGAGGGAAGGAGGTGGGGAGCTTCAAATCTCTGAGAACAGAACACAGAATGCCTCTGAAAATGTTGGTTTGCTTTGGGTTTTCTGTTTATTAAAAAAAAAAATTGATGGTTTCTCGTCCCAGGAGAAGGGGCTTAGAGCAGCTGCTGCTGGATCTGCTGTCTGTCTGCACCTCCCTGCCCTGCACCTTCGGACACAGCCGCTCGTTGAGACGGGACCACAGGAGCCTGGCCACAATCTGGGCCATCCAGAACCCAGACTCTCCCTCACTCTGAACAGCTTGCAGCAGCTCCTAGAATGCAGAGCGACATGCCCAGGGAGGACCCTGTTCTGGCCTGGTTCTCTTGTAGCCAGTGAATGCAGAACACGTTGGGTTTCCTGCAAGGCAGAGAGGAAGAGGCTGGCTAGTCTGGAGGAAGGCAGGGGATGCAGGCCTGTCCAACCCTCGAGTTAGGGTTCATCGGCAAGGACTCTGGACCCTGATGGCTCTGCCACTTACTAACTGGGCAAACTTTGGGCAAATTACTAAACCTCGCCAGCCTGAATTTCCTCTTCTGTAAAATGGGGGTAATAATTAGGCCTATTTAGCATACCATAATTGTCTGGCATATAATAATTGCTCAATTATTACATGCTAAACTGTTTTGCATGCAGTAATTGCTCAATAAACAGCAATGTTATGAACTGCATGTTTGTGTGTCCCCCCCTCCCCCATTCATCTGTTGAAGCCTTAATCCCCAGGGTGATAGTGTTTGGAAGTGGGGCCCCCATGATGGGCTTGGTGCCCTTACGAGGGGATGAAGAGAACCCAAGTCTCTCTTTCCCTCCACTGTGTGAGAAAAGCAAGAAGAGAACTCTCACCAGGACCTGACCTTGTTGGCATCCCAATCTCAGACTTCCCAGCTTCCAGAATTGTAAGAAAGAAATGTTTGTTGTTTAAGCCTCCCTGTCTGGGGTATTCTTGCTATGGCAACCCCAACTCTGACAAGTAGCCACAGTGCCAATGGATGTCGGCATGTGTTAGGGGGTAGAGGGGACCTCAACATTCATATTTCTGAAAACCACCTTAGCTTTGGGTTCTCTACCCGACACATGCACACTCCCCACTCATCCCTCATCCCCAGAGGCTGGAGAGTTCCAGCTCCAACGGCAGAATGAAATAGGGAAAGGTCGTATATTTACATTATTTTTTAGCACTGCAGAACTCTCTAGAGCAGAAAGGAATGCCCTTGGGTGGTAGTGAGTGTCCTGTCCCTGGAGGTATTCAAGCAGAGTTTGAGTGACCAGTTGGTAAGGATGTGTACAGGGGATTCAAGATGGTGGACAGATGCTACCTTTTCGTCTTTATGATTCTCTGGATCTATAACTAGGTAAGTAGTGTTCAATGCTTGGGTAATAATCTCATAACGGATTCACATATTTAACTTGCCTTTCCTCTGTCCTCATCTGACTCCCCCCTCCCAAAATTTCTTCTCCACGTGAGTTCCCCACAGCTCTTCCTCCCATGTGAGCCAGCAATGAGGGTCTGGAGATGTCCACATTCAAAATGGACTTGGAGAAGCTATATATCTTGTTTGTTTGTTTTTAAACTAAAACAAGCACTGTGTTTTCTTTTATGGAAAAAAATATTTTAAATGGTGGTTAGGATCTCAAGTCCTATTAGCCCCAGACGCATTGAAAGTTAACCCCAGTGTGTGGGCTGAACAGGGGACCTAAGAATTGTGTCCAGGGCCATTCCTACTGAAAAATGTTTTCTAAGCTCTGAACTTGTCTGGGACTAACATTTGTTGGAAGGCAGGACCTGTCTTATACAGAGTTAGGCACAGATTTCAGGTTGAGGTCATGAGTTCTGGGCTTGAATGGCCCAATTCCCTCCCCCTTCCCCAAAGCCATAGGAAGCACCTCTAATCCAGACTTCCAATCCAGACCTCTACTCCAGCATCTTCCCAAACTTGGATATTAGGCCCCAGAGGGGCCCGGGTGGATCAATCTTAGTGGCTTAGCTCATCCCATGTAGATGCATCTGGTCCCATGCCAGTCTGGCTCATCTCATCCTACTCCTACAGAAATCACTGTGAGCAACATTTCTCCCAGGAGACACCTCGTCCCACTGACCGCCAGATATCAAAGTGACTCTTAAAGTCTCACACTGACTCTTAAAGTCTCACACTGACTCTTAAAGTCTCAATATGAAATCTGCTTGAATCTCCATCCCTTCTCCCCAGGGTGCTTGCAAATGCTTTCTGGCTCCTGGTCTCCACTTGTCATCTCATAAGATTTCCTGTCGCTCCACCCTGGGCTTGACCCCAATGTGGAACCCCCTTTCCCTGGAATCCTTAATAAACTGCCACTCATTGGATGACATAGACGTTTACTGTGTATTGAGGGTATGGCAAGAGGAAGCTTGAAGTTAACTTTGCTATTTTAAACAGTTCCTTGGTCATTTCCATGAACTTGGGCTCTATCACCCTGTCTCCTTCATGTATGTGATCGTCCACCTCCTCTTCTCCATATACACCCGCCACCCGATTTCTGCTCGTCTTTAGCCTTTGTCTCCATCTATCCATCCCCTGAAGTTCCCCCTTCCACCCCAAAATGGTTAATCCCAGGGTTTTCCTAATCGAGGGTAGCTCCTCCCTCCCTAAGAGCAGCTCAGGTACAAGCTGGTGAAACAAGTTTCTTCTCCCTCTACACTACCATCTTGCTTGTGAAGAATGGTACATAATAACCAGACATTTATTGGTTCCATGCTGGCTTCTGGGACAGCAGATAAAATTGGATCTCTGCCCTACGGTGATTTGTCAAGTGCCCCCTGGAAACACGGGGTTCATTGCCATGCCAGCAACCACCAAGTAACCAAAGGACGCTCAGTGGTCCACGGTGTCCCTTTCATTAGGCCAGCCAAGAGCCAATACCCCGAATGAGAGATTAGAACAGAAAATTCATTCCCTTGGGGTTGTGGCTGCAATTTTCTAAGTATTGATTCCAGACACACAAATACCCAATTAAGATGCCACAGTAAAGGATATGGGGACTGAATGAGTCATGTGATTTTCTTTCTTAGTAATCTAACAAGCTATTAGTTTCATCCCAATTAAGGAACCATTATTTCTTGAAACCCAAGTATGCAGCAAGTCCAGCCAATTCCCCAATGACTGGCTGTTCATTGAGAACCGTGTTACCTGTTCGTCTGGAGGCTGCGTGGGTCACCCACATGGCCCCCCTTTCTCCCTGACCACACCGGGGCTTGTCTTTCATCATCACTCCCCTAGGACCTGTGAGGGGCCCTTGCCCCCAGCCTCTGTGCCCAGGCTTGCCATCTTCATCAATATCTCTTTCTTCATAGCAGGGCACCAGGAAGGGAGGAGGAATTAAACTGGTGTCCTCCAAGCCAACACCAACGGCAGCAGGAAAGCCAGTAGAAACCATTAGATTAGTGTGGCAAGGGGGTCACACCAGTAGGGACAGAAAGGAGGGACTAGATTGGGAATATCACTAGAGATAGAAAGGCCCATGGGTAGATCATAGGATTAGATTAAGCTATAAAGAAACAAATAAAAAAGCCAAAATAATAGTAGTTTAACAAAACAGAATTCTATTTCCCCTCTCATGTTCAAGCAGTCTGGAGGGGCTTGTGTGTCTTGTGTGGCCCTCATGGTATCAGGGCCCCACGCTCCTTCTATCTTGTTGTTCGTCCACAAGTGGCTTCCATTCCCATAGTTTTCTGGGGTCCAATATGGCTGCTGGAGTTCCAGACATCACATATACATTCCAGTTAGGATGCAGAAGGAGAGGGAAAAGGAAATACATGCTCTCCATTTAAGGACAGTTCCTGAACTTTACATATGCCACTTCTGCTTACATCCTTTTGGGTGGAACTTAGTCACCTGGATTTAGTCACCTGGATTTCACCTTGCCGCAAAAAGAGGTTAGGAAATGTAGGCTTGATTAAGGCAGTCATGTGTCTGGGCAAACATCAAGGGTTCTGGGACTATGGAAGAAGGGAAGAAGAACAGACCTGGCTTCAGCTGGGAGTGGCTTTTCTGCGCTCTGGCACCTTGACCAAAGGCAGCCACATGGACACACTCCCCTTTCTCCCTCAGATGACATTCTCTCTCCGCACACTTAGGAGTCTGTAGAATCCAATTCAGTTGTCCCATTACGTGCTGGGCACTGCAGGTTAGCTTGTTTGCTACTGGATGCCCTGCTCAATAGATGTTTGGTTTCATTTCTAAGGACTTTGAAGTTCACAGCAAAGTTAAGAAGAAGGTACTTTGAGGGGAGACCAGAGCAACAAAACTTACTCTCGCAAATGCCTTTGAAGAAAACCTATGGGAAAGATACTAGGAACACAGGACATTCTCCAGCGGGCTGGAGAAGCTTAGGTTTCTCTGTCCTTTCTCTGCTGTGTGGATCCTTAGCCTCCTTGCCTGCCTGGCCAAATGCCTGCTCATTCTCGAAGGTCCAGCCTGAGCATCTCCTCCTCTGTGCCCACCCACGGAGCTCCGACGACCCCGTTTTGGGTCCCCCAGGTGCCCAGTCATGGTGTGGGGCCACCTAACACCCAGAGCTGCTCCCCCTCATTGGACTGTGAGCTCACCGAGGCCGGGCCTGCAGCCTCTTCTTTCCGGCTGCCCAGGGCCTGGGACGGGGCCTGACACATGGTAGGTGCTTTATGCAGAGGTGATTTATGTTAATCCCGGAGCGCAGCCTTCTGGCTGTTCCCGGAGCGCGTCCTGAAGATATCTTCCTCCCAGGGCTGGGCCTGAAGGCTGGGGGGTGATGCTGCCCCAGGTGGGCAAGGCAGGACTCAGACCAGGCCTTCGGAGTGCGGTGGGGAGCATGCTGGCTTTCTGGGTGTGAGGAAGTCGGCTCCACAAGGTGTGTCTTCAAAACCTGAGAGCCAAGTAGAGCAACGACTCCCAGAGGAGACTTGGCGGGGTGTGGATGTGGTATGTGTGTGCACCTGTGTCTTTCTGGAGAGGGGCAGGTCTGAGCCCCCCCCCCCCCCCCCGGGCTGCGGACAGGTGTGCCTATGTGCTGTGGGGGAGGGGTCAGGGGTGTGAAATGCCACGGTCCGTGCTTGTGCGCAGGCGTCTGTGAGGAGGGGTGAGGTGTGTATGCCCTTCATTTGTGCGATGGGGAGGGGTGTGTGTGTGTGTGTGAGGTCGGGGGGGACAGAAGCAGCAGCACGGGGAGAGCAGGAGAGATCAGAAAGGAGGAGAGAGAATGCATGTGAGATTCAGAGTCTGGGGATCCCGGGGTGACTCAGGGGCTGGAGAGAACGTAGGTGACTTTTCTTAAAGGGAAAACAGTTGGGTTTTGGGGGTGATGTGTGGCTGGCAGAGAATGGGTTGCCCATCTTGGAGGCAGGGTCCAGGCTCTTACTGCTGTCAGACCGTGTACAGGGGCCCTTGCCCTGCTGCCTCCTGGCCCAGGAGCAGGGGCTTTGCAGGGAGAGCAAGTAGCAGGAGGGCCGATGCCCCCTCCCGACCCTGGCGCAACGGAGCGGCATTCCGCGGGGCGCAGGCTCCCCCTCGTGGGCCGTTGGGCCAATGGGAGCAGAGGCAGCGGCAGGGGTGTGGGGAGCAGGGGGCTCTCACCCCAGCCCTGCCCCAACCTCTGCTCGGGGGGCCTTCCTCTCCCTGCCCCAGGGTCCCCTCCAGCCCCCGGGGGTGCGTGTGCCCAGCGGAGCCTGAGGTTACAATGCCTTGCGGAACACTCTTCCAAGCGCTCCCCTCTCCAGCTGCCCTTTGACCCCTCACCCCAGCCAGCCAGGAGAGGTCGTGAAATATCCGGGCTGGCAACCTGGGTCAGCAACACCTGCGAGCTTCTTAGAAATTCGGAATCTCACCTCCTCCCCAGACCTCCTGAATCAGAACTTCTGGAGGCATCGAGGGTCCAGCAGTCTGTTCAATCAGCTTTCTGGGTGATTCTGGAGCAGGCTAAGGTTTGCAAAGCACTGTTCTAGATTGCATAACAGAAGCACTGTGGCATGAGGGAAATCGCCCATGATTTCACTCACACACTCATTCATTCCCTAAAGATTACCTTGAGTGTCTAATATCTGCCAGGCAGTGGTCTAGGCACTGGGGATACATCAGTAGACAAAAATGCCCACCCTTGTGGGCTTATTATTATTATTATTTTTAAGATTTTATTTATTTATTTGAGAGAGAGAGAGAATGAGAGAGAGCACATGAGAGGGGTTAGGGTCAGAGGGAGAAGCAGACTCCCTGCCGAACAGGGAGCCCGATGCAGGACTCGATCCAGGGACTCCAGGATCATGACCTGAGCCGAAGGCAGTTGCTTAACCAACTGAGCCACCCAGGCGCCCAGAATAGCTTAATGTATAGAAACTTAGAGAGCAAAGTGCATAGTGTGCAAAAAAGATGGAGATAATTAGACTAAAGAGGGGAGATATCAAGTGTCTAGGCTGGGGCTGCGATCCTCAGTGGGCCAGCAAGTAAAGACTCGAGGAAGTGAGAAGAGGGAGCATGCTGGGCAGGTGGTGGGAAGAGAGTGTCAGGGGAAGGAAGCAGTTAGAGCAAAGGCCCTGGGGGCAGGAATGTCGAGAGCTAGCATGGCTGGGAGGCATAACAGGAAGGAGGTCATGGAGGTGCAGGTGCAGACTTAGGACTGGCTTTTACCTTCTCTTTGCCTCTGTGTCCCACTCAGATACCGGATTTGTATGCCTGGGGGCTGCCTGGGCAGCGGAGCCCTGATGTCATAAGGCCACCACGACCCAGAGTGAGGTGGGAGCCGTGGAGGGCTCAGAGCAGAGGGGCAGCATGATCCAGGGGCACTGAGATCCTCTGGCTGCAGGGTGGAGACCAGCCTGAAAGGGGACCAGGCTGAAGCAGGAGGACCCAGCAATAATTCAGGCAAGAGAAGATGGGGGCTCGGACCAGGGTGGCGGCAGTCAAATGGGCTAGAAATCGTCAGATTCTGGGTGTTTCTTTTTTTTTTTTTTTAATTGTTAACTGTGGTAAAATATACATAATATGAAATTCAGCATCTTACCCATTTTCAAGTGTACAATTCAGTGGCATTTGGTACATTCGTTGGGCAACCATCACCACCATCCATTCACAGAACTCTTGTCATCTTGCAAAACTGCAACTTTGCATAATGTCCTCAAGGTCCATCCACGTGGTGGTAGGTGTCAGATGTCCTTCCTTGTCAAGGCTGACTCACACTCCATTGCATGGATCGACCACACCTTGTTCATCCATCCCTCTATCAATGGACACAGATTCTGATGTATTTTGTAGGGCCGGAAGATTGGACTGGGGGGGAATGAGGAGAAAGAGAAGAGCTGAAAATGACACCAAAATTTTGGTCTGAGTGATGGAAGGATGGCCTTGACACGACCAAGATGGGGGAGACCAAAGGGGAGTCGCTTTGGGGGAGGTGAGAAGTTCAAGTAGGGATGGTTAAATGAGGGATGTCCACTAGCTCCCCTGGGGGAGGTGTCCGTGGGCAGTCGGGGCCTGGCACTCAGGAGGGAGGTCCTTCCCTGGGGGGGGGGGGCATGTTCGGAGATGCCAGCGTGTATATGGATATGGTGTATAAATCCATGAGATTTGGGGTGGGGGGTCCAGAGGAGCAAGTACAAAGAGGAAAGTTCCTAGACCTGAGCCCTGGGACACTTTGGTGTTTGGAGTTCTGGAGATGAGAAGGAATCAGCAAAGGAGCTGGAGACTGAGTGGCTGGAAAAGGGTGGTGTCCAGGACGCCAGATGAAGTCATGCCTTGAGGAGGAAGAATTAATCAACTCATCTGATGCTGATGGGCCCCCAGCAGCCGTCCTGGGGGTGGAGCATTGGGGTTAGCAACGGAGAGCGGGAGAGAAGGAGAGTGGCTGGAACCGTGGCGGTGAGTGTGGACCAGGATGCGGGGTGCAGGAAGAGGGACATGAACAGGCCACCCATAGTGACACGAGGGACAGCAGTGTGTGAGGGCACAAATGTAACAGGCGGGAAAGGACAGCACGCGGCTGGGCACTGAGGGTGAAGTCGGGGAAGTGTTAAGATTCAGGACAAGAAGAGAAAAGCCTGAAATTGTCACCCAGGTGGATAGAGACAGAAGACTCAGGAATTTCTTCCAGCAGAGGTGGGCCCCAGGACCCCAATGGAGGGTCCTGGCTATGAGTGTGAAGTGGATCGGTTCCCCAGGGTTGGAGTTCCGCCAGGTGAGCGCTGAAGGGAGGGGTGACAAGGAAGCCGAGTGTGGCCCAAGGGGAGGGGCTCCGGGCACAGACCAGGCAAGGGGCAGAGCTGAGAAAACAGGGCTCCCTGCTCCCACATCTGGGATTTGTGGGGGACCGGGTTAAGCTGCCTCTCTGTGGTTTGGCACAGTACACCCCATCCTACACTCACGAGTGTCCAGGGAGGGACGTGACACACACACACCAGTTTGGGTCTCTCCTGTGCCCTCTGGCTTGGGCCAGGCCTGGCGCAAACATCTCGAATTCCGGAGCCTTGGCATGTAGCCAAGGGATGCTGTGGGCTGTCCCATCTCCCACAGAGAGCCTGACCCACAGTGGCTGTGCAATTATGTAAGTGGTGTTTGTTGAATGAATAACAAACGCACTCATTTCTGGCCTTAACATTTTCAGTGTACACCAAGGATTTTCAATCTGTTGTCTCTGTAGCAGTTTTGAATGTGAAGTTTTAGGTGGAATCCCTACTCGAAGGAATTAAGAATTTGTCTGAATCTCACTATGTAAGTGAGCAATATTTACAACATCATCCCCAGTGCCATCTAGCTGTGTCTCTTGACGTCACTGAAAGTCCTCACAATTAATGACATCGTTCATTTTTGTCACCCCCAGGCCTGTGAGAGACGGCTTTCCCTCTTATCTCTCGTTCTGCAGAGTTAACCCTTTCTTCCGGGTCAGGTCCCAAAGTTACCATCTTTGGTAAGGAGAAAATACAGTTTAATAAAAATAACCCGTGGAAATGATTGAAG
The DNA here is from genome assembly GCF_004348235.1 of Phoca vitulina. NCBI lineage: Eukaryota > Metazoa > Chordata > Mammalia > Carnivora > Phocidae > Phoca > Phoca vitulina. Next base: position 4,199,846 of record NW_022589744.1, read on the forward strand.
TGCCTAATAAGTATAAAATTCCTGTTTTGCCAATGAATCATGGAACACTATATCTAAAACTAATGATGTAATGTATGGGGATTAACATAACAATAAAAAAATTAAAAAAAAAAACAACACAAAAAGTGACTTCCAAAGTAAACTTGGTTAAAAAGATATGACAATTAAATGAATAAAAGAGAGAGAGAGAGAGGGAGGGAAGGAGGAAAGGAGGGAGAGAGAGAGAAAAAGAGAAAACAAATGTGATAGATGGTTACATTGGAGAATATGGGTGAAGGGTATTTGGGATAATTTTGCATTCTTTTGAATCTTTTTTGTAAGTTTGAGTTTATTTCAGAATAAAAAGCAAAAAAAGCCCATAAAAAAAAAAAATTCCTGTTTTGCTCACATAAACCTCAGTCCTGACATGCACGTGCGGCATGCTTGGTAATGTATCATACACAGTGACATCTTTTTACGCAAAAAGCATTTACAGTGTTTTTGATAGAATGAAAGGACAAAAAGTCAGAGTTCATTTAAATACTTAAATCAGCATATTTACAAGGCAAAATTCTCACCTGTCCTGCCAAAGTCAACAATTTTCGGTCCCTGGCCTCAGGTCACCTTTTGGCCTGAGCTATGCGCCCCTCCCTAGCAGCGGGGACAGGGCCCACTCCCCTCAACTACTGGCTCAATCAGGGGAGAGGTGGGGGGCGGGTGGAGATGGACACTGGGCCCCAGGTCACTGGATGGAAATTCTTTAGGTCCCATGAATCCAAAGCTATTGCTTCATCTGGATTTCTGGAGCCACAAACCCCAAGTTTAGAAAAGAGACTATCAGTACTGAAAATGGGGTGCAGAGTCCCTGTTCCCAGGCCCCATCGAGTGCAGATGCTCTTTTCACACTGGCCTAAAGCAGAGGTTCCCAAGTGGCTGACTGCAGACCCCGACGGGATGGTGACTGATTGTCAGGGTCTCAAAGTCCATGTGGAAAAGCCGCTCTCCCTGCAGAGTAAACGTTGTCTTCTGCGTAGACAGATGGCTGTTTTTTGAATTTGGATAGATATAGATATTGTCGTGATGAATCAGCCATAGATTTATCCCAAAGCCTTGTGGAGTTCCCTGTCACTTTCCGTGGGGTTTGTACCTTCTCAGTCAGCATATCCTAACCAGGAAACTGCTCTGGGCTCACAGGGCTGGCACCTTCCCAATCTAGGAAGCCCAAAAGCTGCCGAAAAGTGAGTTCTCCCCAGGCCTCCTCTGCTCTCCTCTCCCATCAAAAAGTCAAAGCCCTTGGTCCTTTTTAGATTCTGAATTTTCAGAATGGAGTTTGTCGGCCCGGAGAGCAGATGGAGACAGGGAGATGTGGAATTCTCGCCATCCAGGCCGGAAAACGCCGAGTTCCACTGTCTCCCATGCAGAGGACGCAGGAAAGATGGGAGAGAGTCCCTCTCGGTCTTGCGGTGTCCCCATGCTCAGAAAAGCCACGCGGTGGGTGTACAACCCACTTCCTTCAGCCTTTAGAATCTCAGCTTCGGCTGGCTCTACTCCTCCTGCTCTTATTCCCAGTCAGATTTCTATAAGCAGATCCTTTGCTTCTGGAAAGGCAGCGTCTGGGCCAGGAATGGGGACTGGCAAGTGACTGGCGAGGGGCATCTGACGTGGGCAACGTGTCCGAACCCGCGGAGCAGAAAAATAACTATTTCTTACGACGAATCAGGAACGAGGCTGTGAAGTGGATTTTGAGGAACCGTTGCAACGGGCAACATTTCTGTAAACTTTACTTTGAAATTTATATTTATTTGTAAACCTAGAATTGCTCTAAAAAATAGAGCCTATTAGTTAAAAAATGAAAATTTTAAAAATGCAAAAAACAAATGGCATTGAGAGAATAATCTCTTTTATTTTCCCCTCGGCTGCTAAATCCTAATGCACGAATGTAGTAGTGCGGAAAGAATCGTAGGTATCAGTCAAATTTGCCTTAAAGCGGCTTCCAATGAATGAAACAGAGTTGTATCCAAGAGGGATTTTGTCGCACCCCGTGGATGCCACCCGCCTCCCTGGGCCCAGAGAAAGCACACTGGAGCGCCAGTCAGGAGACCTAGCCTACTTCAGGCTCATCACACCTGGACTGAGCCACCCAGGTGCCACGCCTTGGGTCATCTTGATGATCGTTTTCTACTTCTTTTGTGCACAATATTGGATTTCCATTTACTCTGAGGTTGGCAAAGATTTTTCTTTTAAGTGAAATGTATTTAAGTGAACAAGTAAGTTGGTTTATAGAAAAAAAATGTGAATATTAATGCTGCAGGTGGAACCCAGATGTGGACAAAAAAATTGGGCATGGGCACACAAACACAGATATATGTGAGGTTTGGAGATTTTTGTTTACGTATTTAGGGGATTATTATTTATTTTTTTGCTTATTATTATTTATTTGTTTGTTTCATTACTTAGGGGTTAAGACTACCCATTGTACTGTCTCTGAATTGCGGGGGAGCTTTAAAAATATTATGTCTATGGCACCTGTGAATGTCAAAGCCACTTGAGTTCTGGGTGTTTCGCTGGCTCAATCCCTTCAGTTGCTGGGTCTGGCCACTAGATGGGGCTTCTCCCTCTGTGTCAGGCCACACAAACCAATAGTTTCTTGCTCTGAAAGGGCACCATTTTCTGAACTTAATCCAACCCTTTAGTCCACAAATGTTCCCTACCATTCAGGCCTCAAGCACAATGTCCCCTCCTCAGAGCGCCCTCCCCGCTCCCTTCCACCTGAGCCTGTGTTATCACTGACATTGTGCTTGAACCTGAGTCAGGTGTGTGCTGAGGTGGTTTTGCTGTGTTCCCTCCCCGGACCTGCCCACTGGAAGGTGAATTCCTTGAGGGCAAGGGCTCAGGCTAGCACAGCCCCTGGCGCGCAGTAGGTACTCAGCATACATGGTTCAAGGGCTGAGTGAGTGACCCTCCCATGGAACTTAGTCAAAGGCGGCAGATGACCGTGAAGAATGACAGGCGTTAAGAGTCAGGTGAACTTGATTTCAAATGTCAGGCTCCTCGCCCGCTGGCGGGTGGTTTTGGGCAAGTACTTTGGATTCTCCAAGACTCCACCTTCCCATGTGTGCAGTGGGGAGAATGGGTCGCGTTCGTTGGGTCATTCTGAGGACTAAGTGGGCGATAATTTACATCAAGTGGCTGATCCAGCACCGGGCACGTGGTGAGAAATGCACAAATCTGAGTGGCTTCCTCCCCCTCTCCTGGGCAGCAGGTTTGGCTTGACTTTCTGTTTTCATGGAAAATGATTCTGTAAAATGCTTCTCCTTACCCCTCCAAAAATACCAACTGATACACACCATCATAATCTGGTCCCTCATCCCAACCCTAACCTCCATCCCTTATGCCCCTGCAACCTCCTGCTTGCTGTCTTGGGTTTCTCTCAGGTTCTCAAACTCACCTCAGAGCCTTTCCACATGCTGGTCTCTCAGCCTGAAAACGTCCGCCTGAGGCCTTTCCCTGGGGAACTCTCACTCATTCGTCAGGGCTGGGTTTAAATGCCACCTCCTCCAGGAAGCCCTCCCTGATCACACCCCCCACTGGGTCAGCCATTCCCCCACCCCCCGCCCCCGCCCAGGCTCTGCTGTTCCAACTTGCATTTACTTCCCCAGTGTCTAGCTTTCCCGTTATTTGTTGACTTATAACTTGTTAGTGGACAAGTTATCTGAAAGTCGAAGCGGTTTGGTTTTTGGCCGCAGGCAGAGTATCTGCAGCAGCAAGAGGACTGCTGATTCAGAGCAGCAGGGCTGACCTGCTCTGCCCTGGAACATGCCAGATCCTGCCGGAGCCGGGGTCTGTGCACTGGGTGTCTCCATGCCAACCAGCTGGGCCTGGGTGAGGAGCTCTTGCTTCCCTAAACGGCCCCCCAGCTTAATCACGGATGTGTCTCTATTAAGGCAAGAAACTTATTTTAAAGTTAGGGTTTTGTGAATTCATAGAGCTGGGTCTCTGCGGCTGCGAGATTCATTCCCAAAGATAGAAAGACGGCAGCAAGTGGGGAGCGCATTCCCAGATTCAAGGCTGGGAGCCGCCACATGGGGAAGCCTGCAGCACTCACCCCTCTTCCCAGCCTCCTGTCCTACTGCCTCAGACTCCTGGGCTCAAACCCTGGTGTCCGGGGCTGCCCTTCCCCTGCCTCCCCCTCTGTCTCGGCCCTTCCCTGCCCTCTTCCCCATTCCCAGGGTCCATCAGCGGTGAAAGCTTTTGGAGGTAATTGCTAGATTCTCCACAACTTTTTTTTCTTCTTGGCGAGAGATGGTGGGATTTCAGAGCAATCTGCCATGTTTTCTGGCCAAAGAAGTGTCTCTGGACAGGTTTGCAGCTTAATTATCAGCCTCCTGATTGCAGCGTCCTCCCCGCGGGACACACCTGCTCTGCCGTTGGAAGCTTGGCATTTGGAGTGTACGTGCCTCTCTCTCTCTCTCTCTGTGTGTGTGTGTGTGTGTTGCAGCTTTTTTTTTTTTTTTTTCTAAAAATATTTCTGTTCAGGTAAATGTGTTTCAACTGTGGTGGACTTTGGGTGCTTCTTTCAAAGAAACTAATTTTATTCGTCTTCGGACTGCTTTCCCAAAGGACGTCTCCTCTCATAATGTGTGCTGAGGACGGCAGTGGGGAAGGGCTGTGGGGATGCCTTCCCTTTCTATCACGGCTTCCTCTCTGCATCGGGGCACACCAGCAGACTCCCTGGAGCTGGGCTCAGGTCAGACTGGACGGTGTCTCCTCCTCTCCCCAAACACCCTGAGCCTGAGCCCCAGGCCTCTCTCTGCCCCTTTGAGGACACTAGGAATCCATGGGAGGGGTTTTCTGTGCTCGGATGCTCAATGCTGTCCCTTCCTTGTCCCACAGCACGTCTGTCCACCAACCTCTCAGACTCCACCCACACCCTCGGTCCTCTCTGGGACCCCCCCTGGTCCACCCATGGCCTCTCCTTAGTCTCTGCTCCCGGCCCAGCCCCTCTAGTCAAAGCATCTATTGACCACTCTGCTGGGTTCTGGACACCAGCCTCCTTTCTGGAGTCTTCCTCCCCCTTAACTCCCCATTCTGCAGCCTGGAGGCCCACTTGGCCCCTTCCCCATCTCCATCCTGAGTTCCTAGAGCCCAGCCTTCACCTGCACCCACATCCTATTTCTTCAAAACGTACTGATTAAACAAACTCTTGGTCTACGATGCAAGTGGCTCTTGCATTAGATACCGATCTTCCAAGAAGTGTGACGACCCTGGCTAACATGTATTGTACCCTTACTCTGTGCCAGATCCTGGCTGAGAACCCCATACAGGTGTCTTCATTAATCCCCGTGACAACCCATAGAGTGATTCTTAATATCTTCTTGTTATGTGGGGAAGGGAGAGCGTGATGGAGCCTGGAAACATAACGCAAGCCATCTAACTTCAGAGCTTCCAGGATTAACTGAGATGTTATGCCCTGTCCTGAGGGCTGACCTCCTCGAGGCTATTTCCGGCAGGTTCTCAGATTTGCACTTGGATGGGTCTGCTTTGAGATCATGAAGTGAACGTGTGGGGAGTGTCTTCTGTTGTGACTGGACAAAGCAGGGGGCTGGGCTTCATCCTCATAGTCGACGGTGGGAAGAGAAGTCAGCAGGACCCAGCTCTTCAGGGAGTCACCCCTCCATCCCTGCCAAGCCCAGACAGTTGGCTCCTTCTGGACCAGGGGACAGCCTCCCTCCTGCTCCTCCTCACCCCTCTGTGCTGTCATCTGGGAGGCTCTTGTCAAAAGTGAGTCTGGCGGGCGCCTGGGTGGCTCAGTCGGTTAAGCGACTGCCTTCGGCTCGGGTCATGATCCTGGAGTCCCGGGATCGAGTCCCGCATCGGGCTCCCTGCTCAGCGGGGAGTCTGCTTCTCCCTCTGACCCTCCTCCCTCTCGTGCTCTCTGTCTCTCATTCTCTCTCTCGCAAATAAATAAATAAAATCTTTAAAAAAAAAAAAAGTGAGTCTGGCATGCCTTACCCCATGGCTTCCAAAATGAAGTTCAAAATCCTTAGTCTGGAAGTTCAGGGTGCTAAGTCTCTGGCCCCAACCTACGTCTCCAGTCTCAGGCTCCGGGCTCCAGCCTCGGCGAACTCACCATTTGCAAACACACCAAGCTCCCCTACACCTGTGCAACATGACATAGAATGCCCCCCTTCCACCCGGGGAGCTCTTATTCACCCTTCACCTTCACAAAGAGTCCCATTAGCCCTCTTGGTCACTGGCCCCCTTTAGTTCACTGTGACCTTCTATCCCGACCCCCACGGTGACACCTGGGTGGTAGCGATGTCCGCATTAATTCCCAATGGCGATGACTGCATTGGGCCATGTGGGCAATGTCCACCTTTGCAGGAAATCCACACTGAGAATTCAAGGTGATGGGGTGTCAAGCCAGCGACTTACGGGTCTCGGACCACGGTTCCCCAGCTCTGTGCCAAGGTGTCCCAGGACACCGCAGTGAACCCTCAGAGGTGCCACAGGACATTTTACATTCTTGAGGGAAACACAGCAATATGGTGACGCTGCTATCAACAGAGCCACTACCCATCAGCCCACAGGTCTACCCACCGGAGGCTGGGCACTTCCATAGGGCAGGGCACACGCAGCCACAGAACAGGGTGACAAACAGGATTACAGACACCTAACTTAATAAAGGGACCTACTAGCTATCCCTTTTGCCCTAGGAGCGCCAGAAATCATGACCCGAACCCTGAGGGTGCCAGTTACATGAAAGTTTGGGAATCTCTAGTTTAGAAAAAATTTTTTTGTGTTCTGGATTTGCAAGTTTCTGTAAATTTCGGATTGTTTCAACGTAAGATATGAAACATTGAGGTTGACTCATAGTCTTTGTGGAGACTTTTTGTGGACAGAGGTCTCTCCTGCCTCCTAGGGAAGCAACACACTGCCAGGCTTTGCAGAAAGCTGCAGAAAACCAGGACAGTGGCACTTGGGGGTTGACAAGCCTCAGAAACTGCAGTCACCAGCCACATTGTGACAGGTTCTTCTGCATTTCTGCAAGCAGATGTGCATTATTCAGAAGAAAATGCATGAGAGGCAATGTCAAAACCATGAAGGGACTCAGCTCGTTCCGTTCTATACCAAGGACGTCTATTAAAGAGGAAAACAATGAATTGGCCAGAAGAGGGCAGAGTTGTTAGCTTTTCTTTTTTTTCTCCTTACAAAGCTGCAGAAGCATTCAAAATTTGGGGAAAAAAAAAAGCTCATCTTTGCATGTGCAAATTCTATGTTGAATGGCTAAGTGCATAATCGGCGAAGGGCGGTGGTACGTGTAAGTTACTGACTTTGGATTCCAAAAACCAATTTCCCGGGTACAGCCTGGTAAAGACTGGCTTAAGGACAACTGGCCTGGAAAAGCGCCTGAGGTTACAGGTTTGTGCCATTTTCTCAACACACAAAGAGACAAATGCACAATGCCGACATCAAGGAAAGTGGTGCTGGAATTCTGAATCCATTCCTGAAATCACATTTAAAAGAGACATTGCCATTTAGAGGGTCCACCGAGGGCAGTGACCAGGAAGACCGAATGTCCCAGGATCCCAGCACTTACAGATTGGGACAGAGTTCGCCTGCAGAAGAGGTGACCAATGTGAAGCTGCAATGCTCGGGTTCTTTGGTGTGGTTCCCACGGCAGCGCACAACCAGGAGATTAAAGTGGCTTGAGGCAGAGATTGCTGGTGTGCGGGAAAGAGCATCAGCCACTTGAGTTGTCCAGCCCGGGAACCAGCTCTGTGGGGGAGAGTCAACATGATGTTGGGGACATCAAGAGCGGGCTGCCTGAGATGCCTGCACGGGGAGGCATCTGTCCGGGGAGTGAAATCAGCGCAGAAGTGAGCTGCCTTCATTGAAGTGGGGTGGGCAGGGGAGCTCCCCACCTTAGCTCATCCAGCGTGAAAGCCCATAACTGGCCCAGCTCAAGTCCCTTGCCTGCTCCTTGGCCAGAAGGAGAATGGGTCCATTGGGCAGCGGAATGCACAAGATGCCCTCCACGGCGAGTGCTTTCAGCTGCCTGTGAATCCTGTCAGCTAGGCTCACCTGCAAGCAGCCCTGGGAGATTTTATCAGCAATTATATAATCAGTGATACCCTGTTGCAGGTTCCTCGGGAAGCAGACCATGAGAAAGAGCTGGTGAGATGGCGGTTGTCCTTCATCTGGCGCAGGATTGGGCAGAGGAGAAGCCCAGCTGCAGCGCAGCCTCCGTCCCCAGGAAGTGTTGGAGGCAGACCAGCTGAGTTGGTCTGGGAGAGCCATTCCCAAATGGAGAGGTTTTGGAGGGCATCAGCTGAGGCCATAAGCTGAGGGTCTACCCACAGTCCTGCTGCTTGCAGGGATGACAAGTCCTTCCCCGAAGGTGGGCCTGAGCCTAGTAGTTGTCATCGTCATCATCATCATCATCATCATCATCTGCTCACCTGTGAGCTTCTTGAGAACAAAGGGACAAGATCCCTTTGACCACTGCTGTCTTCATTCCCAGCTCCAATGCAGAGCGTGGCTCTTGGGAAGGCGCTCAATGGCCATGTGCCCACCTTTTCTATATATCCTTCATATAATGTGTGATGTTTGTAACGTGTAACGTAGAGGCAGGTGTCAGAGCTTTCACTGAAGGCTCCGAGAGGTGAAGCAATCTGTCTGCCGAGGACCAGGCTGCTGCTGTGAGGACAGGCCCTGCATGCCGTCATGCACCTGCTTGCCTGATGCCGCGGCCACGCTCGCCAGACAAGTTGGCCTGGTGACCAGAGCTGGGCTTGGGCCCCACTCTCTGAGCCTCTGGCCTCCCCACCGTGACCTGGTGTCCTCACACCAACTTGCCAGGAAGGCAGCCTCTGCTTGGGCCCCAGCCCTCCTGCTCTGCTCTCCTGCAAGGGGCCCCGGCCCAAGCCTTGCCTTGGGGCTGACCTGGTGCAGTGGACAGGCCACGAGCAGGGCCACACGCAACTCACTTGGGACAGAGCCACTCGAAAAGCCATGGTGCTATGGGCAGGTGCTTTCATGAGAGTCATCCATAGAGAGGTGGAGGAGGAGGTTGGGGAGATATTGGTCAGAGGAACAGTGGAACAAAGATTCTGGGGTTGGTCAAACCCGGGCTTTCATATTTACAAGCCAGTGGCCGTTAGGTAAGTGACATGACCTCTCTTGGACTCAGTTTGCACATCTGTCTGATGGGAATTCCTTCGTTAGATTGTTCTGAGGATTAAGTGGAGTTTCATGTGTAAAGGGCACAGAACAGGTGCTGAGGAAATCTTATTCCCACCCTTTCTTCTTTCCTAAGGAAACAAAGAGGTTCTGGAAGCTTGTGGGGGGCCTCTTTCCTCTGCAACATCTTGGAGAGAGGGAAGGAGGAAGAACCAGAGGAGCAGGAATAGCGACAGCCCTGTGTTTAGGGGGGCCCAGAAATGCACGGAAAGCTCCAGATTGAGCTACCGTATAGGAATAATTATGGCTGCTATTTTTGTGCATTTGTTTAATAACGTTAATTTGGCGACAGCCTAATATTATAACATCCTCTCCCACACAGAGGTGGCTTTAGCTCCCTATTCTCCAGAATCCATTTGCATTTTTCCCATTGGGTTTAGGGCTTAGGAGCTGATGACTCATAGCTGGATAGGCCTCCAGGAAAGTCCCCTCTCCACGTGGGGGCAGGAGCTCCTGGCAATGTGCCCCTGTGACAGGTGAACCACCCAGCCTCCCTGGGAATGGCCTTCCAGCCTTGCCCTGGGCCTCTTAGAAAGCTGACAAGGAAGTGGCCTTTTAATCAGGGCAGACTTCTTAAAATTTTTTAAAAATGTATTCATTTGAGAGAGAGAGCATGAGCAGGAGGGAGGGTCAGAGGGAGAGTAAGAAGCAGACTCCCTGCTGAGCAGGGAACCCCGTGTGGGGCTCGATCCCAGGACCCCGAGATCATGACCTGAGCCGAAGGTAGATGCTTACCTGATTGAGCCACCCAGGCGCCCCAGGGCAGACTTCTTAGAGGAGAACTCGTGGTGGTTAATGGCCTTGGAGCGGAGAAAAGCACAGGGGCCAGAAAAAAATCATTGCACTAATATTCACAACTTGGAGATTTGTGTTGAACATGAAGAGGACATCAAAGAGTGGCTTCTGAGTGAGGGCTGGCAAAATGTTACCACTAGTGGATGTATTTGGCTGAATCAACCCAAATGTGCATCCATTCTAGACTGGGCACATCCATTCAACAGGGCACATGCAGCTACAGAACAGAGTGATCACCAGGGTACAGAAACCAGACAGCAGATGAGGGGGAATTTCTCCGGAGCTATATTCCAACTCATCAGTGAAGAAAGAGGGCCATTAGAGGGACCAACACTTTGCAACCACCAATGAAATAATGGATCTGGACCATGACTCTCAATGGCCACTGACTTTGTGCCTCCTAATTTCAGATGACAAACTTAAGGAATTCTTGAAGTGTGTTATTATTAGCATTGTGATTTTAAAAGAATCCTAGTTTTTGCAGATAATGGTGAAATATTTACAGAAGAAATGATGGGATGTTTGGGGTTGCTTCTAAACCATCAGAGCTTGCATATGTGTTCATCCTGGTTGAAATTGGGTCATGGGTGCAGGAGACCTCCCTGTACTAGGTTTTCTACTTTTGAATAAGGTCGACAGTTTTCATAGTCAGCAATGTTTTTAAAATAGTGGATTTGTTTGGATGGTGAGGATATGCGTGGTTTCTTTCCCTGCTCTCATTTGTCTGTGTTTCCTTGAACTTTCTAAGATGAACATATATTCTCACCTGCAGAAGGAGACCTCTTCACAAAGTGGTGGGTACCTCAGGTTTGATGTCAGACAAATCCAGCCTGCAGTTCTTATCCTTTGGGGACCAGCTCGAGGACACCTCCACTTCCTGCTGTCTCTTCTCTCCTCTCCCTGCTACCCTTGGCAGAATGAACCCCCCTTCCTTCAGGTTCCCAAATCATGTGGTTGGCCCATCCATCAACACAAGATTTCTGATTGGATTATGTGTCTTCCATGCTAAACTGTGAGCTCTTGGAAGGCTTGGAGAGTCCCCTTCTTGGATGTGTCACTGTAGGCAAATCACTTACCTTCTTTGAATTTCCTCTGCTGTAAGATAGGTATTATAATGTTCTCCTCATGGAGTGGTCCGTGGAGCCCATTAGACTGACAAAAAAGAGAAAGCTGGATCAACCTAAGTGGTTCTTAACTAGGAACACCCTCCCGAACACTTGCAGAGAACAATATCTGGAGATATTTTTGATTGCCTCAATGGAAGATGAGGGTGCTGCTGCTGTCTAGTGGGTAGAGGCCAGGAATGGCGTTAAATATCTTACAATGCACAGAACAGCCCCCACAACAAATATCCAGGCCAAAATGTCAATGGTGCTGAGGTTGAGGAATTCTGGGCTGTTTTAGGGGGATGGGGATGTAGGGGCATTCGTGTTGTGGGACTATAAACTGTAGCCTCCATTCTGAAAAGCAAGTAGGCAGTGTTTGGTCAAATTAAGGGCACACATATTCTGTGATGCATACATTCCACTCCTTGGTTTTCCAAGGAAATGGTCACAGGGGTCTGTAAGGAGAGACTGATGGCCGTATTTTAGCATGCTGTTTGAGTGGTGGGAAGTTGGAGGCAACCTGACCCAAGTGAAGACTGGAGGAATTGGGGTCAGATCTGGATGATGAGCTCTCGACTCTGGTCTCTTAATCCCATTTTCCTGGTATCTGTCACTGGGATGGTCACTGGGATTTAGGCAAAAGGCAGTGATGAGAAGCAATGGACTACATGTTCGTGGAGAATAACAGAAGCATCATAAAAGCAGTGTTAATTAAAAATTGAGAAATGAATGACATAAGTAATGCAGAACCATTTATTCAAGTTCAAATTACACGCAAAAATCAACAATACACATCTAAGGAGCACATATAAACAAAAAGATACAATATGAAACACATTTGAGTGGTTGCTCCTGGGGTGGGAGAAGAAAGGAAAATGTGCATGCATGAGAGGAAAACCAAGAGCCAAGCCTTTGTGGACCAGTGATGGCCGTGCACCATGAACCGGAGAGTATGATTAACTCAACTCTGCTCTAGGGTTTGGGATAAATACATAAAATGAAATCATGTAGGATAAACTGCCTAGGATAGCAGCTGGCATATAGTAGTTACTAAATAAATGGTAACAATAGCCAAAATAACATATTAGCACTAATTTAGTTATTAATAGGCTAACAGGGTAAATTATTAAGAATGCTTTGATCATCTCCTCATCTCTTTTTTTCTCCCCCAATCCAGATAAGAGAATCCACCACTGTTTCTAAGGACCCACTGAGGGAGAATATGGAGTATCTTTCCAAGGGGACAGGTTGGAAGGAAGTCCTTGGAAGAGGTCAGGGAGAACACTAATCCCGAGAGTGTTCCCCATCCTGGGAAGGAAATGAGCCAGGAAGTGTAATAGGTGGGCTCCTAGAGTGATTGAGACCAGAGTCCCTCAGAGGGCCCAAGACGGGTGGTGGAGTGGTGTTTCTGAGGACACTGGACGCCAGGTGTGGATGTCCTGCTTCTGGAAGGACCCTAGCACCTACCCTGGGCTGGGCTTTGGGTTTCCAGCCACCTGATAGCCTCTGTCACGGCCTCCCCATTGGATTCCTAGGCAACCCTTGGGGACATTGAATTTCTCGCCATCTAGTTAAGTGGTGGCTCAAAGTCAGACTTAATTTGATTGAGAAAAATAAGGTGACATTTGTCACATTTAAGTGTGTTGAAGTAAAATTCATTTGTGCCACACTTTTTTCTTTGCACCTCACACAGCCAGCAGCATAGGACCTCACACATATGGTGTTTCAGGAAACATTTTGTTGAGCAAATGGAAATATTCCCTCCTCCTCTCCAGCTGGTGGGCTTCAGACTGTCGAGGTCTCCCCTCCCATGCACTTACACTGGCTATATACTTCACAGCATCCTGGGATTCAGCCCGGGAAATGGGACCTGGAGGCCCAGAGCTCATGCCCAGGATCTGAGCCTGACTCCCCAGCACTGTGTGGATCAGGTCGTTGGGTGTGCCAGATGACCCTGGTCATGCTCTCACGAGTCAGACCAAGCATGCGCTGTGAGCCTTCCTCCAGGAGCTGGCAAGCAGGGAGAGTGCAGTGAGGGGCCAGCACGCAGCAAAATCTGGAGCTGTGCATCCATTTCCAACATCGGTTGTGTGAAATAATAAAAAATACATGTGTTGGTCTCTGCTCTGCTTCCTGGCACAGAGCTCCTAAATCCCTTGGAATTTCAGTGGTGATAAGAGAGTCCTTTGTGCTCATGAGGCAATTCTGGGTGGGCTCCTGCATAGTTTCGGGATGAGGGCTGGTCACCAGAAAGACCAAGGCATGATTAGAAGCCTGGAACTCTCAGCCTCACCCCCCCCATCCTGTAGGAAGGGGAGAGAGGCTGGAAATTGGGCTGATGATTGATCATGCCTACGTGATGAAGACCACATAAAAATCTCTAAGTAAGTAAGAGATTTGGAGAGCATCAGGGTTGGTGAACACACTCACATGCCCAGAGGGTGTCATACTCCAATTCCACAGGAATAGAAGCTCCTGCATTCAGGACACTTTCAGACCTCGCCCCATGTACCTCTTCATCTGGCTGCTCATCTGTATCCTTATCATAACCTTTATTAAATAATAAACTGGTAAATGTAAGTGTTTCCCTGACTTCTGTGAGCTGGTCTAGCAAGTGATTGGATCCAAGGAGGGAAGTCATAAGAACCTCTGATTTGTAGCCAAGTTGGACAGAAGCTGCGGGTAACCTGGGGATCTTCTTCTTGTGGTTGGCACCGGAAGTGGGCGGCAGTCTCATGGGACTAAGCCCTTAACCTGTGGGGTCTGTGCTAACTCTGGTTAATGTTAGAGTTGAACTGAATTGTAGGACACTCAGCTTGGTGTGAGGAAGAATTGCCTGGTGTAGGGAAACCCACACACATGTGGTGTCATCAGTGGTGTGAGGGTAAAGGAAGAAGCACTGAGTTTTTCCTGCACAGGTGGGCATCATGAGTAGAGATGGGATTAACAAACAGAGAGCTTTCAGGGGAATGACACCTCACCATTCTTTCCCACTTATTGAGACCTTTCCTTCTCATCAATCTTTGGGAAGGTGGACTTTTCTCTGATTATGGAAGTGGGTGCTTCGGCCATGCTGGGCATTAAGAATTGCAGACACCAACCATTTGAGACAGGACTTGCAGAGCATTGCAAATATTACCATCTGTGTGGTTGTGAGCCAGCCCCTAACTCTCTATAAGTCCCGGTGTTCTTCTACGTACAGGATCGAGAGGGTCAAAGACACCTATGATGTGCCAGGCACTCCGGATGCTTCACTGTTGATGATGATGTCTGGTGACCCTTGGCTGAAGTCATAGTATCTTAGACCGATATTCACAAGAAACTGTGTCTTAATTCAAGATGGAGAATCCACTTTCCCCAAACCTGCGAGGGACCCTGTGGGACACCATCCAGCCTGGATCATTTAGGGCACTGAGAACAGCTTTGGATTTAATATGTGGTACCCACCTGGAGCCTCTTGTGGGCTTTGTTTAGTTTAATTTCTTTGTCATTTTGTGAAGAAAAATCATCTGAGGAGGACTTTACATTTTAAATACATAGTTGTTGTCTTTTTAAAAATAGACTCTGTAGTATTTTCACATGGATTCCATTGTATTTGATATGGGGTAGGAGGTGGATGTGCACATGTGGGCAGATTTAATATAAAAATGGACCCATGTCCACTCTGCTGAGAAGACTGTGATACATGGTCTCTTCATTGCCTGATCAGAAACCTCCAAAGCCCTCAGGCCTTGTCCTTTTTATGATTTCTCAGTGTAAAATGAATTATTCAAAGGCCAGTGATGAAGATTGGTTTAAACTTAGCGTCAGAGCCCTGAGACCATAAGGGCATCCATTTCTGAGCATCTATCAGGCCTACTCAGGGCCAGAAGTCCATCCTTTGGCCCTGAGAGTGGGGCAGAGAGCACACTGGCTCCAGAATGCAGAGTGTTGCTGTCTTCTTTCTCAAGGGCAGGCCCTTCCTGCATCCCAGTGAATACCAGCTCAACAAAGAAAGGGCGCAGGGGCAGAGAGGCTGGACATGAGCCCATGGACTTGACATCTTGCCCACGGCACAGCCTTGTCTAAAGAGGCAGGGCCTCTGCAGGTTGGGAGGGAGCAAGGAGGATGCCTGGGCCCTTAGCATCCTTGGGTGCCCACCCAGGACCATTTCCCCTTCTTTTCCTATATTTTGTTTGGGAAGCAGTTCTCCCCAACCCAACTCAGGAGAAGGGCAAATCCTGGTAGATCCAACCCAGTGCTTATCAACCCTGCTTTCACACTAGAACTGCCTAGGGAGTTTTAACAAGTTCATGTGCCTGGAAGTCAGTCCTGAGAGCCTAGAGCATGGCACAGTCTTGACATCACCTGGAAACTGTTAGAGAAACAGTGCCCAGCTCAGAACAAAATCAGAATCTCTGTACTGGGAGAACAACTGGTCAGAGCCAATAGTGGTACAGCGGATTGTGTTTTCCAAAGATGGTTGCCCCAACAGGTCCCTCTCTTCACAATGGGACTTTGACACTCCTCACATCTCAGATTGGCAAGATCTATGTTCCTTGCCCTTACATCAGGGTGGTCTGCTGATTATGGTGGAAGGGACACCAGGTGACATCTGAGGCTACTTCAAAGAAAGGCAAGACTACCTGTGTCTTGGGATGTTCGCTCTTAGCACCCAGCTATCCTGCTCTGAGGAAGACCAGTCCTTGTGAAGAGACTCTACTCAGCCCTGGCTGAGGTCCCAAGTGGACATAATTGCCAGACAAGTGAGCAAAGAAGCCTTGGAGATGATAGTCACGGACTCTGACCCCTGGGAGATCCTGAGTGAGAACCATCTTGCTGAGCCCACTCAACCCCCCAACTGTCAGAAATAGTAATGATGTGATTGTGATTAAGCTACTGAGGTTTGGGGTGATTTGTCATGACTGGAGCACGTGGTCACCCCTTCCCCTTGCCAGATGGTGGTTTAGGAATGGGCACATGACCCCAGAGGTGGAGACTTAGGGGTCTTTGTTCCTAAGAAAGCCACAGAAGAGATAGTCCTTCTCTTCCTTCTGATGTTGTTGCATCTTGATATGACCCTTGGGATTGCTGCCACCATCTTGATACCAACCTGAGGATAAAGTCAACTCCAAGGACAGCACAACCAAGAGATGAAAAGAATTTGGGTTCTTGATGGCATCATTGAGCCTCTGAATTAGCCAGTCCTTGAACCCACACCTACTCTTGGCCTTCCTGATGTGAAAATAAAAAATACTTCTATTGTTTAGAGCAGTTTGAATCAAATTGTTACTTGCTGTTGGAATGTCCTATTTGTTGGTGCTGCATAAGCCAGAATCCAATCTCCACGAACTTTGAAAAGGGGGGATCTCAAGGCCAAAGTCAGTGAGCAATGGGGAATATCAGATATGCTCCCAAAACTGCTTCTTGCTGGTGAGGAGAGAGCAAAAGGGGTGGGAAGAAAGCCCTTCCTAGGCTAAGCACAGGATGAGGGATTGGAGGGGGGCAGGTCTGGGGTGACACGGCAAGTCAGCTCAGCCAGGGGCATAGAGATGGTGACTCTGAACCAGTGCTCAGCCCCGAGCCAGCACATCTGATCGCTGGGCACCACCAGGATTCCCATCTAAGTTCTCACTCAAGCTCACTCCCTCCCAGGGAAGACAGGCTGAGGAGGCTGTCCATCTTGTGGGTGGAGAAACTGAGGCCCGAAATATGCCACTGGTTTGCCCAGAGGGAGTAGCTGGAGGCTTGAGGTTCAGCTCTGAGATTCTTCCTCTGGCCCTTGGAAGGCTGGCTTGGGACTCAGCAAAGGAAGCTACATGTCTTATCCCTGAACCCTCAGCCCACTGGGGTAACCAGCCACCACCTCGTCTGCCAATCAAGGCCACGGCCGAGCTCCTGGCACCATTTCTAGGACGAGCTTTTCCAGGCAACTGTCAGTTCCCTCCCCTCACCCAACTCCCACCTGGAAACTTTCATATCCTGACAGACACAGTCACATTTCGGACACCTTTCAGCAGGGAAGGGTCTTTCTTGCCTTTCCTTTTGCATGAAAGTGGTGCCTCTTGACCTTGAACCTGCTCTTGAACCTCTAGAGTTGGCTCAACAGGGCCTCACCTGCCACAGTGCTGTCCAGGGAAGCAGACATTGGATTGAGAGAATCCAATCTCTCTCCCTCTGGCTGAGAGAAAGGAAGGGGGCAGCTGAGTTCTGTCTTCGAGACCTCCGTCCCCTCCTCCTCCTGCTACTCTGGGGCCTGCCATGTGCGCTCCATTATACACAATCTTGTTCTTCTTTGGGGCGCCCCAAACATCTGCTCTCTTATATAAATTCTGCATTCTTTGGGTGTCATCTGGGTGCCCCTGGCAGGGGGCAGAAGCTGGGGGTCCATCATTTGAGCTCGGCTGGGTTTTGCCTATAAAACTTAGAATCTTTTGAGCTGGAGACAGAGCCTGAAGATGATTTCATCCAACCCCCTCATATGAATGAAAAAAGTAGGTCCCGAGGCTGCTGACCACCCACAGAAGGAGGAACAGTGCCCGGCAGGGAACTCAGGCCCACTGCCTCCCTGGGACCAGCAGAGCAGAGGGGCTCACTGTGTGCAAATACTCAAGGACAGTCTCCCCAGGCAGAAAACTTTGTCTCAGAAGTGGACGGGGAGATTAGGCTTTAGTACACACGAGAAAGCCGAGGCAGGTCCTGGGAGAGTGTGACCTGTCCAAGGTCACAGAACAGAGGTCTAGGATCCCAGTGCAGTTGTAGGTGGGAATCCAGAGACCATAGTTCTGCCAAGAGGAAGGGCCCGAGGCCTCCAGTGCCCGTCCTGGGTCCTGAGGGGCTATGGCCCAGCTCTGGCTCACCACCCTCCACCCCTGTGGGAAGTGTCTGCTCTGCACATGGCAGCCACCGAGCCTTGCTGTCAGGGCCGAGCTCACACTTGCAGTGCACGCTGGGTCCTGGCATGTCTGGCACATTCAGTGGAATCCAGTCTTTTACCTGTACCCACTCACCAAGTGGAGAGTTTGTGTTCCAGAGGTTAATAAACCTCTCATGGGTTGTATTCGCATGTGAGCATGTATTCCCTGAGTGTGGGATACCAGTCAAGACTGGGGGGAGCACAAACAAACTCCATGCACTCATCAGGAAGATGGGCTCAGTTGGAGGGGCAGCCTGCAAAGGAACAGAGCCCGGGGCCTGGCTGTGCACGGCTGGGCCTGGCTGGGCTGACTCCCCCCACCCCCCCAACCTACCCTGCAATTCTTAAGATGGAATGCCATTTCTCCCGCTCTCCTCTGCTCTTCATCCACTTGTGATGTTTAATTTACTGTGTCAGCTTGGCTGGGCCATGGTGCCCACATATTATTCTGGCAGTTTCTGTGAAGGTGTGCTTTAGATGAGATTGACATTTAAATCAGTGGACTCTGAGTAATGCAGATTACTCTTTATAACGTGCTGGGCCTCGTCCAATCGGTTGAAGGCCTAAATAGAACAAAGACTGACCTACCCCGAGCAAGAAGGAAATACACCAGCAGGCGGGCCTTCAGACTCAAACTACAACTTTCCCTTGAGTCTGCAGCCTGCTGGTCTCCTCCATCTGATTTTGGATTTGCTAAGCCTCCACCACCATGGGAGCCAATTCTTTGAAATAAATCTCCCTATGTACATCCCATTGTATATCTCTGGAGAACCCTAATACACCACTTTTATTCAGGAGAAAGGAGAATTACCCAAACGTTAAGGAGGGGCTCCCCTGACCCATCACTGAGAAGCTGGTGGCTCTTATGGATTTGTCCCCAATGCCCCCATCAACTCAGTCCACAGCCCTGAAAACAGACCTTTGAAGGCCATCTGGTGGGGCAGGGGGTGTCATTGAGTCCCCCCTGGGGCAAGGAGGAGGCTGGTGAGTTCCGCGTGGGAGGGAACCAGCAGTTTCGGAATTATTCTTGTCCAACCACTGGTAACCCTGAGTGCTTTCCTAGTCCAGAATTTATCAGATTTCAGTTTATTACCCTCCCTCTCCAAGTTTTTGAAGGTGAGAAAAAAAAATCTCAAGGTGTTTTCTTCAAGTGCTTGAAGAAACGAAGGATCAGCAAGTGCATTGGGAAAGGACCCTAATTATATTTTCTGAGTTTATGCACTTTAATATTTGATTAAAACGTTTGATTGTGGAGAGAGGCTGCAAATAGGCCCCCAGTTCTGAGATTAATGGATAGACGAAAGGGAACTGTAACAGCTGTGCAACGATTGATCTATCCCCTGTCTCTCATGAGGGAAGATAATGACTTAAGATAAGCATAAACTGCACCTTCCCAAGGCACGAGGTGCTTGACTTAGCAGCCCAGCCTCCAGGCCAATAGAGGCTCATCCTAATGATGTCACAGTCAACAATCAGCTCGTGTTTAGGAGTGGGTTCTATTTTTTCCTTGTACACACACACTAAGCCTGGCATAGTGACAGAGAAAGGTAGCTTAAGGGACAGAAAAGTGCATTTTGGGAGGGTAATTACATTGACCAAAACAAGAGAAAAGCACATCTAAACAACCGTCCAGTTTGGAAATGCCGCCTAGTGAGTCTGCACGTACACTAACCGATTCCTTTGCTGTGGAGGAGAACGTGGTTTCCGTTTTATTCTGTGAACAGTAACCAGAGTACGGCAGTCGTTGTAAGGTGCCAATGGCCCGGGACGTTGGGTTGGGTTTACGGTCGCTATCAGTTTCGAGGCAAGGATTGAAAAGTCACATTTGATGGCAACCTGGAGCTTTCTACACAAGGCTGAATCACTAGAGTTGGAGGCGGGTGTGTGGGAGGGAGTGGCTTGGGGATAATTTGGGCCAAGCGCCTCAGAGCAGATGGGGTTGCCCAAGGATCCATGCTTTCAGGTGATGGCTAAACTGGGACCACAATCGGCGTCTCTCATCTTCCCCTCTACTGTGCTGTGAAGCACGTGGAATAACCCAGCTAGGAAGTGACCCACTGTACCTGCTGAACTGCGTGCACCTCCCTCCCAAAGTCCTGTGTTGAGGCCCTCACTTGCAGAACCTCAGAATGTGACAGGGCCTTTAAACAGGGGATGAATGAGGCTCTGAGAATGGGCTCTAATCTGCTCTGACTGGTTTCCTGGTGAGAGGGAACGTGGACCCCAGGGCATGCACACAAGCACGGAAAAGACCGTGTGAGGACACACCATCTGCAAGCCAAGGAGAGGCCTTGGAAGAAAGCCAATCGGCGGCCATCTTGATCTCTGACTTCTGGTCTCCGGAACCGTGAGGAAAGAAATGTCTCTTGTTGGAGCATTTTGTTATGGCAGCTCTAGAAAACTAGGAGACTGTCTCGTCCAAGTCCGTACATGTGGATGTGTGGTCTTCTGTAGAGCTTTCCAGAGCCCAAGTGTTGCCCGCGGTGGCTCTGGGACCCTGGAACCTAACGCTATCTTAGAGAGCGAGAGCAAGAGAGAAAAGCTGGCGTGGCAAAAACACACAGCGGAGAGCCCGGCCTTGTTTTGCTGCTCACAATCTCATAACCGGAAATGCATACACTGAGAGCTTGCCTGGAGAACTGGGGGGGGGGGGGTCACGTCCTGCAGTGGCCCTTCCACCGATCCTGTGGACTTCATGGAAGGTGCTTGGTACCTCCCAGCTCAGGTTTGCTACTAGGAAAATGGGCATCACCCTGCCTCATCTTCTGGAAGCATCTGGCTGCCTACATATGTCCCCAGTCCAGGAAGCAGATACTGCCCTGTATTAGGATTAAATGACAACCCCCATATATTCACGGGCATCCAGATTATTCTAAGGCTGGCTTGTTTTGACTCAAAATGCACCAAGTGTTGGCAAATCCAGCTCCAAATCCCAGGCAGCCTCTTTGAAAGCTGCCTTCTACTTAGGTGGTATAGACGTGTATCTACATGGTTAGATTTTAGGGCCTTGGACAGGAAATACTGCCCATGTGAGCAGGGATAGTATCCCCTGGGCCTGAAACAGTGCCTGATAATACTAACTCGGACCAGCCAAAATCTGAAATTCTCCTTGTGAGAGTCACTTCTTGGGTTAAGGCATTAAAGACCCCTGTTGAATATGTTATAGGGGCCATACATATTAAGACATCATCAGCCATTAACACCTCTTTGTGACTTCATCAGTGTGGTCTCAGACCCACTCTGGACCCCTTAGGGACCAAGGCCGGGGCAGCTGAGTCCTGGTGGGAGGAGAGGAGGGAAGATTCACAGCTTATGGGGCAGAGGGGAGGGGAGAGCCCAGGAAGGTGTGCTCTACGGACTGGTGTGGGCAACCAACAAGGATAAAGGATTTCACAAGGAACACTGCTTGGCAATGCTGAACCAGCCAGACCTCCACAGGAGAGTCACCTTTTTGGCCTGATGGCCCAGATCATGAGTAGGAGGGCCAGGCTAGTTGGTAGGCACACAAGTCCAGTTGGGTCTGTGTAAGGAACTCGGCCTGGGGCCATGAAGTTGGGTGTGTAGGGACAAATACACAGCTGGAACAGCCAGTGATTGGCACTCAAGAGGCGGGGCCACACCCATGCTCTCAGCCAATCAGCTTGCCCGCTGGCTCCAGACTCCCCGACACCCACCCTGGGGCAGTTAGAGCTACTCTGGGGGAAGCTGTGGAGACAACGTGGGTCAAGTGACAACAGCGAAGCGCGAGGACAGCCTGGGCCTGGCAACCAAGGGCCTGGGGCTCACAGGCCATCAGGGGAGCACGGGAAGGGCTATCTGGCTGTCCACAGTCCAGGGAGGAAGGTGGCGAGGCTCAGCAGGGGGAAGATGACATCTGGTCATAGTCGGGGCACTTGAGCAAGGCTGGGTAGTTGCTGTTCATCTGCAGGGAGGCGTCACTGGAGATGTCGGAGGGGCTGCGGCCCCGGACCCAGGCGTCCGGGTGTAGGAACTGGCCTGAGTAATCCGAGCAGTTGCTCAGGCGAGGCCGGTAGAAGCCGGGGTGGGGCCTGTACAAGTCCTCGGCGGTGTACCGCTTCATGAACAGGTACACGGACATCACCCCCGCGCTCTACAGGGAGGAGGAAGCAGAGGGGCGCTCACTGCTGGGGCCCTGCTCTTGCTCCCCGGCTGGGGGCCGGGGTCTGCACAGGACGCGGCCACCGGAGCAGCTGAAGCCCCGGGACAGAGCAGGGATGTCCCGGACAAGCGGGCCCGGGGAAGGTGGGAGAGTGACACGTTCTGGGGAGGAAGAAGGGCAGCAGAGAGGGTGGGGCTGGGGCCCCCTGCCTGTCGGGGGAGGTTTACCTCCGTCAAAAGGAACGAGATGGCAGCGAAGGCGAAGGACCACCCGTACTTGTAGTTGAAATAGGTCTCGGTGTCCTTGGTCCTGTTGAGCATCTCATCATTGATGCCAGAGATGTAGAGCACGAGGCCCACCACCAGAGAGAGGCCTGCGTCAAGGCAAGGGGCCGCTTGGTGAAGAGGCCCCAGGGCCTTTGCTGATGGAGCACCCACCTCCCCTTGGGGTTCAGGAAGAAAGCCTCATTTGGGGCTTGAAGGAGAGCAGGAGCTTTCCTCCTAAAGACCTTGTTCAGACCATTACCTTCTAGGAAGCAGATAGTTGCAGGGAAGAAAGCTCCCTGTCCAGCCACCTTCTGAGCCACGGAAGCCCTGTGGCTGTCACCCCACCTGCCCACCCATGAGGATCACCTGTCAGACGTACTTGCCTGAGCCCTGTCCCCAGACTTTCTGGGTCACTTGGCCTGGGCGGGGGCCCTGGCACTGGGTTGTCTTAAAAGCTCCCCAGCTGATGCTAAGGTCAACTAAGGGTGCGAACCACTGAGCTAGCAAGTGGCCTTCGGTAAACTGAAGAATAAGAGAGGCTCCCTTGGCAGAGGCAGCCAGGACCTCCGATCCCTATCTCCTTAACATCCTTGTGGAGACTAAGTGGCCCACGGTCTTCACAGCGCCACTGACCATGGGGGAGGCATACTGAAATCCTGAGGCAGGAGGGGTAAAGTGAGTTTGTCCAGATTCTGGAAAGCGATAACTCAAGAGGCCATTGGGGCCCAAACTCCTGCTCTCTTGTGCAAGTGACTGCCTCAGGCACCGGTCCCTTGGTTAGTTACTGTCATTGAATTAGGACATAATTAATTACTCTGTTTTGAGCTGTTCAGGGTTAATTCCACTCACATGATTAAACTAGGGCATCTTGAAGGAGGAACATTAGAGGAAAAGAGGTGTGATTCGAGCCTTCCTTGGCACTTAATTCATGCTGCCATCATTGCTGGCCCAAGGGAACCTTCTCTGTTGTTATCATTAAAACAACTTCGCGTGGCCCCATTCATTCTGAGATTTCTGATCCCGTTGCCCGCTGCTGGAAAAACCTCCGGTGCCTCGAAGCTACTCTACGGCCTTGACTCTTGTCAAGTTAGAAAGATAAAGGAAAAGTTTAACCCCTGAGTCTGTACCTCTTAGACTAGGTGGAAATACCACCATGCAGAAGGCAGGCCAAGGACATCGCAGGTGCCCAATAAATATTTGTTGGATTGATGGATGGAAGGGTGGATGGAAGAGTGGTGTGTCAGTTGAAAAAAAGATGGACAGATGAATGGAAGAAAGGATGGGAGGAGAAAGAAGGAAAGAAGGAAGGAAAGAAGAAAGAAGGAAGGGAAGGAGGGAAGGAAGGAAGAGAGGAAGGAAGGAAGGGAGGGAAGAAAGAAGGAAAGAAGGAAGGAGGGAGGGAAGGAGGGAGGGAGGAAGAGAGCTATACTGATAAGAAAATGTTGAGAAAAGGAACCTAAACTGGCTTGGGAATCAGGTGGCAATCAGAATACCTGGTGCCCAAGAGCTATTCTTACTGCCCTCCCCTCCCCTTTGTCCCTTCCTTCCTTCCTTCTTCCTTCCTTCCTTCCTTCCTTCCTTCCTTCCTTCCTTCCTTCCATCCATTATCCAAGCCATCCACCTACCCATCTTCCATCTGAGCATCTCCTCCCTAGGCCCTCCCTTGTCAATGTGTCCAGGGCTCCAGGGCACCTAAAATACATGCTCTGAGGGTCACTCTTCTGTCTGAAGTATTATCTCTAAAAGCAAAGGTCCTCCTGAAAATGTATAGGTCACCTTAAAGGGGAGAAAGAACCTATCTTTATTTCCCACATTCTCTTGCCTTCTCACTCTGTGCACTCCCTGTGAGTAACCTCATCTCTACCCATGGTTCCCTCTCCTACTCCCTAAGAGGTTAGCTCTTAATCTCTATTTTGGGTCCAGGCCCCCTCCACAAGCCTCTGACCTTTAGAAGTCTTTGGGACACCTCCTCCCAGATGTTACATGGACACCTCAAACTCAGCATTTCCCACACTAAACTCATGAACTTGGCCCAAATTTGCTTCTTCTCCTGTGGTCTCTAGATCAACCATGGATGCGTCATTCACCCACTGCCTAAACAAGAATTTGGTACCATCCTTGACTCTTTCCTTAAAGCCTAGTCCTTGTCCTGTTGAGTTTATCTCCCAATGTCACCTGAATCCTCTCATTTCTCTCTTCTCTCCTATCATCCCCTTTGTGTGGGCCACCATCACCTCTCTCCTGTGCTACTGAAATAGCCCCTCACCTGCTCTCTCTGCCCCTGTCTTGCTTCCATCCTTCCCTCCATTCCCCAGAGTGGTCATTTAAAAATCCCCAAATATGATCGTATCGTCATCCCTTAGCGCAAAATCCTTCTGAGGTTTCTCACAATGTCCCAAATCCTCAGATGCCTTCCCGTCTCCGCTCCCGCCACATTCCACTTTACACTCCTGCCATAAAGCGCAATGAACTCCCCAATGCTTTATCCTCTCTCTTTCCTCCAGGCTCCCTTTTCATCCCCACTCTCAACCTTACTCCTTTACCTAATTCCTACTCATCCTTCAGCTCCCCTTCTGGTAGTCTTATCTGACCAACCCCTGGTCTGAATTTCAATCACTGCTCTTGGCCCCCATAGAAGTCCTTGCTTGTCCTGCTATGTTCATATTAGTAAATCTACTTGTTTATATCTCCCATGCTGCTGACGTTTTTGTGGGCAGTGATGCCAGCACCAGAATAAGGCCTGGTAGATATAATTCATGAAGGAATGAATGAATGAATGAAATTCAACCTGGTGTCTCTCCAGGAAGACAGATTCATGTTTAAGGGACCTGGGTATGGGTGTGACTGGAAAGTCAAGGGGACGATAGGAGTCTCCTGACGATAGCTGAGGGCTGGGAGTGAAGGGGCCATGATTCCAAAGGTAGATTGTACTTACCTTTCATGCAAAATCAGGAAGAAATAGCCCCTTCAAAAATAAGAATGCTCATTATTGGTAGAACCAAGAAGTCAGAGGTGGTGACAATGGGGAGGGAGGAGAGAGCCCCGGGTTCTAATCCCAGCTCTCCCCCAGGTGAGCCTATCAGGTCTTTCCTCCTCTGGGGGTCATGGATGGGCTCGAGGTCATCAGAGGCCTCCCTCACTCCAACTCGGTTCTACCTGGGGCACAGACTCAGCTGCTCCCATGCCAGGGGCTGACCCACAGCTGTGACCACACTTCCCAGAGCAGAGCCGTGGAGGAGTCAAATGTCGAGAGTCGAGAGTGTGTGAAAGAAAACAGTACAACTTACCTGAGAGAATAAAAAAGATGCCAGAGACAAAGGCGAGTATTGTCCTGTGGGGACGGATGTGTCCGATGTTGCTCAGGATAAACCCAATGAACATGAAGAAGAGGCTGACCAGGGGGAACGGTGTGGCCGAGCGAATCATTTCTAATTGAGGGGACAAGAGGACACCGTCAGCCTCCCGTGGCCTTACCTACTTACCTCCCCTCCCAGGTGTTCCTGGCAGTGTCTGCCAGCTGGTGCCCAAAGCCCCCTGGCCTGCATGAGTTCTCTGGGCTCCATCCCCTCCTTGGGTGGCCCAGGGATCTCCCAGTGCTGGCAGGGCTTGCGTCTCTGAGGCAGGGCTGGGAGGGCTGACACTGCCAACATGCTTCTGTCTTCTCTTCCAGCACAAACTGCTCCCTCCTGGGCAGCCAGTATGGCAGCCATGGAAGGGCCTTGTCACTCACCTCACTTCCTCTCCTGGGGTCATGCACCCTCTCCACGGGCACAGGCATCTATCTCTGAGGGGTGCTATAGACAGTTCCTGGCCTCTGTTGTCTTCAACTTATAATTACTTGGGGGATGGTCTGCCTAATGAATGTATCTTGTCTTTGCCCTTGGTTCCCAAGCGAGAACCTCCAAATCCCTGGAATTTCCCAAGTGAGAAGAGTGTCCTTGATATTCATGGTGGGCCCCTCGACTACCCCTGAGATTCTTCCAATCAGCTGACTCAGGACAGGGCTGGAAAGACCAACCATGTGATTAGATGGTTGGGGTTTTGAGCCACGTGATCCAGGCCTGACTCTGGGAAGGGGGGAGGGGTCTGGAGACTGTGTTCAGTCACGTGGTGGACAGCTCACTCAAACACGCCTCCATAATGAAACCCAATAAATACTCGGCACCAAAGCCTGGTTGGGTTTCCTGGTTAGTGAACACATCCACGTGTCAAGATGGTGAGGCATCCTGATTCCATGGGGAGAAGACATAGAGGCTCGGCATTCAGTGCCTTCCCAGATCTGGCCCTATGTGCCTCCTCATCTGGCTGGTCTTGATCTGAACCCTTTATAATAAAACTGTGATAGGAAGTATAGTGCTTTCCTGAGTTCTATGACTTGCTCTAGCAATGTTTTGAACCTGAGGGAGTCACAGGAACCTCTGACTTGCAGCGAGCTGGTCAGAAATGCCGGTGGCCTTGGGGGTCTTCTGAACTTCCAGCTGGTGTGGGAAATGAGGGAAGTCTGGTTGGGGGACTGAGTCCTTAGCCTAAGGCTAAGGGGTGATTGTATCAGAACTGTATTGCAAGCCCACACTGGGGTCAAAATCGACCCTGGTAAGGCAAACGCCATGAAGTCAATCTTCTTGGGGGCCAGAGAGTTTGCATCAGTTCCCTGAGTGCTGTGGTTTGGATGCGTAGGGTGGAGCCCTCGTGAGTGGGATCGATGCCTTTATAAAAGAGACCCCCACGGAGCTCCCTCGCCCCTTCCTCTGTGTGAGAACACAGCAATAAGGCACCAGCTATGAGCCGGGAGAGGGCCCTCACCACAATGTGATCCTGCCGGCCCCTTGATCTTGGACTTCCAGCCTCCATGACTGAGAGAAATAAATTTCTATGGGTCAGAAACTACCTGGTCTGTGGTATTTTGCTACGGCAGCCCCACACAGACTAAGACACGAGGCAGAATGCCCTCTCCCTTGCCTGGGCCACAAGACTTGGAAGACTCCAGCAAGCTGTCATCACCACTGGAAGAATAATCGGCAGAGAAAGCTCTGGTGAGCTGAGGCCAACCCCACCAGCTGATTCGAAGGGCATTAGTGCTTGAGAAGCAAGCTGGTCACCCTGCCTCTTCCCCCTGCCCTGCTCTGCTCTGTCTAGCCAGTGACCCAGGTCAGAAAGTCTGAGGCACCTACTTAGAACATTGACTGTGGACTCTGATGTCAACTGAGTGTTCATGGGCATCACATACTCTATGGTGAAGCAGCGTCCCCGCTCCTCACCTGTGAAGACAAGAATCATTTGCATCTCCAGGTTATTCTTGAACTTGGATGTGAAGTTCATACATTCAAATGATATCCCCAAATGCTTCTGGGATCTTTGGCCCATTGTGTTTGCGCCTGGGCTGGATCTAAATCTCGGGGGTCCCATCCCTGGCTAGTGACCCGCAGTAGGGGTGGGCGTGCCTCCTGACATCACATCTTTCCTGGAGAAGCAGCACTGTGAATGTGGACCCAAGCACCAAGAGTCACATGAAAAGAAGTCCGCACTACAAACTTGAGGTTGAGTGACACATCCGGTGGCCATCTTGTTGCTTTGGGGCAGACTCAGCTGATGATGGCACATGGCTGGCTTAGATTCCCCAGCAGGGATGTCATGGAACAGAACCCCCAAAGCCTTCTCAATCATTTTGGAAGCCAGACCCTAGTGACTTCAAATTCTCCTTCAGATTTAAGTAGAGACTGATGCCACATAGTTTTGGAAAGTGGGAGGTGAGGTCAGTGTCAGATGCCATTTCCAAAGTCACCAGGAGGCCAGGCCTTGAGGTGTCCTCCATGCTGGATGCTGCTGGGCGCCAATCACCACCCTCATTTTCCAAAGCCCTACTATAAAGCTGGGAGGACCACATGCTCCCTCTGTCCTGTGTACATGTAAAATGCCAGGGGCCCTTCTAGAAAGGCTCAGTGATCACCCTGTGGGGATTCCAGCCAGCTCAGGCTTGCGACCAGTCTCACAGAGCATGGAGATGCTCTTCTTGTGCAGGTTGGTTCTGGGCCATGATAAAGGGATAAAGACAAAGTGCTTGGAATAGCAGCTCAAGGGTTCCAGAGAAGTCCTCGAGAACTGGAGGGAGGCCCAGATAGGTGGGATCAAAGCCTGCACCATCTTGCAAATTTGGAAGGACGTACACCTGGGTTTTCTCTTTCCCATTTCACGGAATTGGAACAGGGAAAACTGCCAAGTCTTTCCCATTCTGTAAACGAGTGGACCTGTAATGTTGAGTCAAGGAGACTTACTTTGCCTCCCTGGGTCTTCATTTGCTTATTTGTAAAGTGGAAATAATAAGTCCTGCCTTGGAGTATTGTGGGGAGGCACTGAGATCAATAATTCCACGGGCTAAGGCACACAAGGGCGGTTCCAGACCCGTGGGAGGCCAGCCTCATTCAGCCTGGGAGGCAGAGTACGGGGAAGTGTGGGGAAGGTGTGGCTACATTCATCTCTCAGGTTGGAGGGACACAGGTCCCAGGGATGACAGGACCTGCTCCTGGACACTGTGACTCAGGGCTTATGTTTGGAATGGGCCCTGGTTGCTGCAGGGAGCCCCACCCAGAATTCACGAGGGCCATCTCTGGTGAACTGCCCCCTCCCAGTGGGGGCATCTCTTCCCAACGGGGGCTCTCAGGCAGGTTTTCCGGGGGGGCGGGGCAAGGGCTGCTCCTGTCTCTGGGAGACGGCTGTCCCCACCTGGGGTGCCCTTACCTGCGAGGAAGCAGACACGCCACAGGCCCGAGTGCAGGGACATCTTGATCTCCATGCTCTGGTTCTGGGGCAGGACCACGCCCTCCTCCAGGTAGAGCCAGTAGTCGGTGCTGACCGCGATGCCCAGGAGACCCAGGCCACAGACAGCAAAGACGCTGCTCAGCAGGGTCAGGGCCTTCCTCCCGCAGCCACTCATCTTCCCAGAGGTCGCTGGGCAGCCTGCGGCCAAGGAAGTGGGCTCTGGAGGCAGGAGAGAGGGTAAGCCTCTGAGGAGGCCAAGATGCAGGGCCCGGAGGAGGTAAGTCAAGTCAACCCCGCTTGGCTAACCGGATGCAGAAAGGCCCATAGGCCAGCTCCTGGATGCCAGGCCACTATGGGGGTGCTTCCTCTCCCCCTGAGGAATTCACAGCCTTCTGGACAGGCTACTACAAGGGTCCCCCTTTCCTCTCTGGGAGCCCCCCTTGCTGGATAACACCATTCATTCATTCATCTGCAGCAACCCACTGTGCCCACATGGAAGACAAGATGAACAGCACACTCTCCTTGCCCTCGAAGAGTTCCCATTAGAAGAACAAAGGTACCACCAACACAATTAAAATGCAGCTTGAGATCTCCCACGGAGGCATGAACTCTGTGGGGGTGGACTTCTCTGTGTTAAGAAGGACTCTGAGCAGGATGCAGAGGGGGAAGCAGCAGTGGCCTCAAGAAAAGGCAGAGGGGCAGAGAAGGCCTCTTGGGAAGGTGTCTTCCTCACGGACTCTAATGAGTTGTAGTTCTGGGTCAGCCCAAGTCAAGAAGCCACACCACAGTCCAAACCCAATGGGCCTCTAAAACCATCTGACCTTGTGGGCTCGGCAGGTGGTATTGGCGGGAGCCAGCTCTGAACCAGCCAGAGGCCGAGAGTCTATGCAAGGGGAGCCGTGAGCCCCCTACTGATACCTGCCACGGCCAGGTGTGGGCTCGCGCAGGGAAAGACTGACAGTAGGGCAGACAGAGGCCAGCCTCTACAGAGCCCACAGCCCAGCTCAGGGCTTCTGGACACTGGCCGCAATCTAGAAACATCCGGGGAGCATCTAAAAATCCGTCCAGCCTGGGTGTCCCTCTGAGGGATTCTGGGGCAGCTGGCCTCCTACGGGGGCAGGGGTATCCTGCAGGTGCTCTCGGCGATTCCAACGTGCGGCCCAAGTGGAGAACGATTGATCTTTGCTCCTCAGAGTGTGATCCATGGACCAGCAGCATCGGCCTCACCCCAGAGCTTGTCGGAAAGGCAGAATCCCGGGACCTTCCAACTTTCTAAACCAGAATCTGTATTTTAACAAGATCTAGGTGAGCTGCGGATCTGCTGAAGTCTGAGGGGCTCTGAGCCAGCAAACAAGAAACCACGCTACAACGCAGTAAGTGCTATGATGGGGAAAGCCAGGATATGATGAGAGCCCAGAAGAGGGTCACCTAGGGGGCTGTAGGGGGCAGGCAGAGCCATTTCTAGAAGGGGAGGGGGCCGGCAGAGCAAGTCATATGCCTGCAAAGTTGCCAGGCCGTCAGCATCTCTCACGGGCCCTTTTGCCGTCAGTCCTACAAAGTCAGGAATTCTGAAATGTTAATGGTCAGGAAAGAGTCAAGTGCCCCAGCGCCTATGATGGGGAGGTGGGGTCACCCGCCTCAGGGCCCTATCCCAGCCGAGACTCGGGTACGTCTGGGCTGAGTCCGCGGAGAAGGGACAGAAGCCACGCTCAGGTCAGGAGGCTTGATTCGTCTGTGAAGTCTGAGCTTGTTGTGGGCGAAGGGGAGGAACAGTGGGTGCTCTGCGCAACAAGGGGGATGAACTGACCCCAGTTCCATAGCGCCGGCCCTGCCCTATCAGCTGACCGCGGCAGAGTTGACTCAGCTACGGAGCAAGCCCCACGCTGGCTTCCTGGGGGTGTGCGTGAGAGCCTGGGGGCAAAGGCCTCCTGTCCACCAGGCCGCAGAGCACCATCCTTCCCGTACCGGCTTTGACAAAGGAGGGAAAAAGAAAGTCCCCAGCCAGCCCCACCAACAAGCCAAGTCGTTCTGCACGCAGTGGGGTGGGAGGAGGGGTGGGACGGCTTGGCTCCCGACTGGGTTACGCGCATCTAATAAAGCACCTACTCTGCTCTGTGACTCCATCATCACGGGCAGAACCCCGGGGTCCCCGGGGGAGGGAAGGGGGGTGGGGCAGGCCGCCTGCAGGAGCCCCAGGGAAGTGGCCGCCTGGACTGCTGGGATGGGTAGTGACAAGGGAATGATAACTAAGACTTTTATAGCAGTTTGCAGTACTTTCCCTCACTTCTGAGGCTTGCAAAACCCTGAATCTGCCAGAGGGAAGGGAATTAGAAGCCCACAGGTGGTTGGGGGGGGAAGGGAAGGAGAGGAGAAAAAGGGATTCGATCCCCAATGAGAACAACAGCTCTGTATGCTGCGAAGAGCCTTGAAGGGAGAGGTGGGACGCCAGGACACAACCCGGTCACTAACTAGCTGTGTCGTGTTGAAACAGTAACCTTTCGGAGGGCCATTTTTTTCTCGAAGAGAATAACAATAAAAGCCAAAGTATATTGAATGTTCTCAACTGTTAGGCATTCTGCTAAGCACTTGACTCTCTATTTTAATCCTTACAGCCCTGTTACCGTCCCCACTTTATAGGTGAACAAACTGAGGATCAGAGAGGTTAAGAAACTTGCCCGAGATCACTCAGCTAGCAAGTGGTGGTGCCTGCCTTTGAACTTCACCCTGCCCCATTCCCGAGACCTTTCCCATGCCACCTTTACGAGTGTTTTCCAAAGCGGGTTCCATGGAGCACTATTCTAGTAAAAAGGACTCTGATGGGAAAAAAGCATGGGAAGCACTGCATCTAGGTCTCGAAGAATCACGTTGCACATTAATGTTACAGGCCTGAAAAGCGTGTGCAGTTTCGCTCATTGCAGTGTTTTCCGAACTTCTGTGTCCACAAAACGGTGTCTGTTTCCGTGGTACCCACTTTGCGAATGCTGCTGCCACCCCCCCACCCCCTCCCCGCGTGCAGAATACCAAGCTCTCACCAGGTCACTCCACGAACTTGCTGGGGAATTAAACGCAGCATGGATGCAGCGTGTTTTGTAAGGAATTAGCATCACACAGCAATGGGGTAACCAGCCCCCCCCCCCCCGCCTTGCAGGGCGCACAGATCAGGGCTGAACGGCCAATTTTAACAGTAAGCTTGGCAGAGGGACAAAAAAAGACTCAGATCTGAGAGATCTGGGGAGGTGAGGGGGGAGAGGAGATTGGATCTGAAGCTATACACGCAGGAGGGAAAGGAAGAGGCTGAAGTGGACCCACCAACCACACTGCAGGAGCAGCCCGCGAAGCCTGGGGTGAGCTTGGGCAAAGGGAAAAGTCCCCTTCCAGAGTGCATAACAAATCCGGGGGATGCTACGCAGAGCGAGAAATGGTCCTCTTACCCATTACACAGTTGTATTTGTGCTTCTGTTCTGAAATCGTATTTATGTACAAATAAATATCATGAGCTGAGTACGGAAAAGCCCTTTGTGTATAGTACCTCGTTGGGACCTGACAACAACCCCGTAAGTAGTAGGTTGTATATGCCCCCATTTCATGGATGGGGAAACTGAGGCTCAGACATGTTCCATAGCCTACAGGACGTCACAGGTGGCTGACACCCGTGACCTGTGATTGATTTGAATTTAGGTCTAATTCCCAAGTTTATGCTATGGCTACATCATCTCCCTGCTGAAGGAATAAACAGGTTCAAGAAACTTGGGGTGAAGAGGCACATCCAGAGCAGGTCACTGAGGAATCTAGAAATGCATGGGACACAGTATTTTGGAAGATTGTCTTTGGAAATAGCTTAGTGTTACATAAAGGTTGTCTCCTGACCCTCCTGGGTCTCCTTTGGGGGAGTCGGCCAGCATGTCCTCTCATATTGAGAGGCGAACTCTAACCCAGCATTTCTGATTCCCAAAACCACCTTTCAGGGCAGGAAGACTAACGTTTCCCTCAAAGCACATTTAAGAAAACCAGGGTCCAGAGGAGAGATTTACCTGAGATCGTACGGCCAGTTCTGTGGAGGGACAAGAGTGTGAACTGGAAATCTTCTGAATGCTGATCCAGTGCTTTTTTCTCTGTGCTGTACAGAAAATCGTAAGGCAGAGGAGGAAAATTCATGCACTTGCCCACTCTGAAAGCAACACCACCGTTCACATCTTAGTTCCCAGCCTTTCTCCTGTGTGGCTGTGTGCTTGCACACAGATTCTTCCAGCCAATATCTTCAGTGGGTGGGGCAGGGACAGCGGTCCCCTGAAGACACTCTGGTCGGGAATGAATTCCCAGATCCCACATAATCAGATCTTGGCTTTTCCATGGTTGTTTCTCCTTCTCACGAATCCTCTCCCTCGGCTATAGCATCCAGTTGATTCTTCTCAGGGGGGAGGCAGACCTTTTTTTTTATAAGTTGCTACCACCAGACAAGATGTTTACTCTATAATATCAAGTGAATAAAGCTGGAGGTAAAACCCCATGTTTGCCAGGACCTCAACTATGAAACAAATTCATAGACTAGGAAGAAATAAACCAAAATGTTGATGGTGGATACTCCTGGGTCTTAAGGTTACGTGTATTTGATTTTCTTTATAGTGTTCTGTGCTCGACAAAGCTTCTTAAAAAAAAAACAAACCCATATACCCAGAGGGGAAAACTAAAGATTAGAGTCATCAATTGTCCAATTGCTGCCCTTGTAAACAGAAATGGAAGGGCCCCAGTTAATTTC
Organism: Phoca vitulina; assembly: GCF_004348235.1. Classification (NCBI taxonomy): domain Eukaryota; kingdom Metazoa; phylum Chordata; class Mammalia; order Carnivora; family Phocidae; genus Phoca; species Phoca vitulina. Next base: position 4,233,762 of record NW_022589744.1, read on the forward strand.
TGGGCTAGAGATGCCAAAATGCAGTGTCATCCCTTGGAGCTTGGGGCCCAGAAGCACGGCAGCTTTGAGCCTTTTAAGATGATCGCCCTGGGGCCATTACCTCTAAGAATTAGCTTGTTAATTATCAGGAATTAACAGTCGCTAATTATCATCTGTGACTAGCAATTAGGGAGAAATGTCTTGTGGAGATTAAATCACTAATGGCACATTTCTCTGCCCAAGCCAATAATGAAGTGCTTAGGTGCTCAGAGATAGGTGAGCTTACAGGCATGAGTGAGCACCCAGTTGGAGAACTGGGAGTGTGTGTGGCGGGGTGGACAGGGTTCAACTGGGGAGGAGAAAAGAAGTGGAAGGAGAATCCGATGCAGACATCCTGATCTCAGTTTCCCATGAACCCAGAGAAAACCCTGTAGTACTTGATGAAGGGTTTGGGGTTTGGGGGTTCTTGACAGGGCTTCCAAGCCAGTTACAGCAGCTGCTTCTGTAAGCGGGTCTAAGTGACTCGGCGTCAGCTTGGCCAACACCCAGCAGAATGAGCTGGTGACCAGAGGACAGCCCTCAGTGGGCATGTGGCTCTGCCTGCTTCCCCTCGTGCTGCTCCCCAGTACATTCTATGGTGGTTAATAAGTGACCACAGATTCTTTGACACTCCTCCCATTGAGAGGTGGGATCCATACCCCTCTCCTCCCCTTGAGTCAAGGCAGGTTTGTGATGACTTTGACCAACAGTCCATGGACGTGATGCCATGTGACTTCTGAGGCTGGGTCACAGGAGGAGATGTAGTTTCTGCCTGGTTCTCTGGGGAGCCCCTGCAGGGGGAAGCCAGTGCCCAGGCGAGAAGTCCGACTCGCCCGAGATCACCAAGCTTTGGAGCAGGGTTTCTCAACCTTGGCCCTATTGACGTTTTGGGATGGACACATCCTTGTGGTGGGGAGCTGGGATGTGCACGGCAGGATGGTCAGCAGCATCCCTGGCCTCCATCCACCAGATGCTAGTGCACGCACCCTGCTGTGAATAGACACAAATGCCCCTGGGTGGCAAAATCACCCCTGGTGGAGAGCCATTGCCTTGGAGACCACAAGTAGGTGTTCTGGTTGGCAGCCTCAGCTGAGCTCCCAGCCATGGGACTGGGCCACCCTGGACACACCCAGCCTGGTGGAACTTTCTGATCACAGCAGCCCCAGCCAATGGTCTGACTGCATCTGCCGGACAAACTCCAAACAAGAACAGCCCAGCTGAGCACTTCCCAGATTCCTGCCCCACAAAATCAGGAGCAGAATATAGTAGTTGTTTTTTGGTTTGTTTTCTTTTGTTTTTCAGGGGCCTGAACTAACGACCCTGAGACCAAGATCTGAGCTGAGATCAAGAGTTGGACGCTTAACCGACGGAGCCACCCAGGCACCCCTGGTATTGTTGTTTTATACCATTGGGTTCTGAGGTAATTTGTTCTAAGGCAGAAGTTACCAAAATAACTATAATTCACTTAATTAGCATCTCCTTCTCACTGCCTAAGTATGACATAAATCCCAAGTGGCCTGAGGGTCATAGTTTAATCCTAGACTTTACAGCTATGTTGGGGAGTGAATGGCACATGGGCTTTGGGACCAGGCAAATCTGAGCTGGAATGCCAGTTCTCCCATGTCACATCCTGGGCAAGTCACATGACCACTCTGAACCTCAGTATCTTCATCTGTAAAACAGGGAAAGCTTCAGAAGAATTGTTGTGAGGATTTATACAAGTGTAATCAAATAAGGCTGGGCCACCTCAGGCCATCTCTGTACAATGCTGCAGTCAGAAAGTGCCACCACCTGACACCCAAAGAGCAGTGAACAAGGAAGAATTAATAGGGTACATCTGTCCCTGAAAAGGGGCAAAATGTCCCAGACTTTCTCATCTCCATCCAGTTCTCCAATTTCCCTCTTAGCATGGCAACTGCTGCCTGCAGAATTGCCTTCATTTCTATCTCTGCCAAATTCCTACCCTCTCTTACCTCCCTATCATCTAAGGCATTTGGATTGGAGAGATTTTACGTTCTTCACATTCAAGGAGCTAAAGTACTCTGAATGGTCATGTAAAAGGTGTCTTCATGGTGGGCACAGTGGTGTTTCTGTAGACACAGATAATAAATATAACATTAGGGGCGCCTGGGTGGCTCAGTCGTTAGGCGTCTGCCTTCGGCTCAGGTCATGATCCCGGGGTCCTGGGATCGAGCCCCGCATCAGGCTCCCTGCTCCGCAGGAAGCCTGCTTCTCCCTCTCCCACTCCCCGCTTGTGTTCCCTCTCTCGCTGTGTCTCTCTCTGTCAAATAAATAAATAAAATCTTAAAAAAAAAAAAAATAAATAAATATAACATTAGCAAATGTGTATTGAATATTTAAGTGTCAAGTACATTAGAGGCTCAGCATCAGAAGGAAGTGTGTCACCTCAAGACTTGAAACCTCTAGGCATTGAAATAAATGGGTGGACACATAATAACATATAAAAACATATAAAAACCTACAGCTATAATACAGTTGGAAAATATAATGCTGTCTATGTAGCCACAAAATGGTAAACTATAGGGTAATAAACTTAACAAGTTATGTGCTAGTGCTATATAAAGAAACCCTTCAAACTATCAATAAACATAAAAGAAGACTCATAAATAAAATAATATATCATGTTTTTAGGTAGGGAGACAATGTCATAAAAATGTCAACACTCTAAATTAATCAATGAATTCAATGCAATGAGTTCTCTTTAGAAAAATGACATATGAATCTGGGGTTAGAATAATAAAAAGCATTTGAGAGGAGCCTGAAAAATCCTTTTAAGGTTTTTGTTCTTTTTGTTTGTTTGTTTAGAGAAGGAGAGAGGGAGGGAGTGGGGAGAGAGAGAGAAAGAGAGAGAGCGAGAGAGAGAACCTTAAGAGGCTCCATGCCCCCCGTGCAGAGCCTGACACAGGGCTTGATCTCAAAACCCTGAGATCATGACCTGAGCCAAAATCAAGAGTCAGACGCTTAACTGACTGAGCCACACAGGCACCCCTGAAAATTCCTTTTAAATATAAAGATAGATGAGTGGGACCTACCAGATATTTATGCTTACTGTTAGCTACAACAATTAAAACAGATTCATGTTGATGAAAAAATAAAATAAAACAAATCATTAAATGAAATTAAAAAGAGATTTTAGACTTCCATTTCTGGCTATGATGAACTAGCTTGTATTAGACCAACCTTCCTGTGAACATAGCTAGAACAGCTTTATAAAATGAAAAATATCTGTTTGAACACATTGTAGAGGAATCAAAGAAACCAAGATTTTAGAGGTCAAGATCTGAAGATAAAGGAAAGGCATTGACACAAATAAGCCCAACATGTTGCACAACTTTTCCACTTGAAGCATGTGCCAGTTCATACAGAGTGTGGGTCTGAGAGGCTGAGAAAAAGGCTATGAGGCTCTTACAGCAGACTCATGATGCTACAAAGTCAATAATCAGTGTTCAGGCCTCACCAAGAAGGGCAGGTCTGATAAACAGCCCAGTCTTTCAAACAGAGGACCTGGGAAGTCTTACAATGCAGGTGAACAAGAGATCAGCTTCTACAAGACTGAAGCCTATTTCAAATCAGCTCAAATTCATGATTGGACGTAGGCAATCTTCTCTAATCTAACAGACTGCCAAAAACAAAAGTAAATCCTATTTGGGGGAAGATAACACCATTAAGAACTTCTACAATTTTCCATTAAAATGTGTAGCATTCAGTAAAAAATTACAAGACACATCAAGAGGCAAGACTATGACAAAACAAGAGAGACATCAGAAACAGGAATGATGCAAGTCATGACATAACATGATGACACTTTAAAAGTGCTTTAAGAAAGCAATCATCAACCTAGAATTTCATACCCAGCAAAAATATCCTTCAACATCGAAGGCAAAATAAAAAAATAATTTCAGAAAAATGAAAACCGAGGAAATCTGTCATCAGCAAAGTTGCATCAGAATAAATACTGGGGCACCTGGGTGGCTCAGTTGGTTAAGCATCTGACCCTTGGTTTTGGCTTGGGCTGTGATCTCAGGGTCCTGGGACTGAGCCCCATGTCGGGCTGCTCAGTGAGGAGTCTGCTTCCTCTTTCCCTCTCCCTCTGCCCCTCCCCCTGCTCATGCTCTCTCTCTCTCTCCCTCCCTCTCTCAAATAAATAAATATTTAAAAAAATACTCAAGAGATTCTTCAAGCAGAATGATCTGGTACTAAAGCACAGAAATACAGGAAAGAAGAAGAATGAAAAGGGTAATTATGTGGGTAAAGCTAAATAAAATAGTGAGTGTAAAAAGGAAAAATAATACTATCTTGTGGGTTTAAAATATATGTAGAATTACTCTGAAGCTAATGTGCCTTTTTTCTTCTAATTTTAAGATTTTCTCTTCGTTGAACTGAATGATGATGAAAACATGACTCATCAAAACTTGTGGCATAAAGCAAAGTTAGGCTAGAAGGAAAATTACAGCCTTAAGAGCATGTATTAGAAAAAAAGAGAAAAAAGTAAATGATTCAATTATCTATCTCAAGAAGATAGAAAAAAATGCCAAAAAAAAAAAAAAACCCTTAACAAAAATAGAAAAAAAAAAAAAAAAAAAAAGAAAATAATAAAATAACAAACCAAAAAAAAAAAAAAAAAAAGCAAAAAAAAAAAAAAAACCCTCTCCAAATAGGAGGAAGAAAACAATAAGATAGCAGAAATTAATGAAAACAAGCATCTAATAAAAAAATTCCTCTAGTGTAATTGGCAAACCCCCAGCAAGACAGAGATAGAGACAAAGAGAAAGGAAGAATGAATGAATGAATAAATGAATGAATATCCAGGGCTAGCAAGGTTGTGAGCCACAGACACTCTCATATACACTTGGTGAAAGTGAATATGCAGATCTATTTGAGGAAACCCATGAAAACTAAAAATGCAATTATTGCATGACTTACTAATTCTGCCAGGAATGTACTCTACGGATATATTCACAACACTCTACAAAGATGTATATGGAAGGATATCTCCACAGCACTACATGCACAGCAAGCAACTTAAATGACCAATGGGGGAGCTGGTTAAATAAACTGGGATTCAGCCATATAAGAGAATGAATACTCTGTAGCTATTAAGTATGAGAAAGCTCTGTATGTTCAACATGGAGAGCTCTCCAAGATTAATTATTAAGTGTTAAATGCAAAAAATCCAGGAAATCATGTATAGTATGATACTCTTGGGTAAAAAAAAAATCATATATACTATGTAAGTATTTTATATATATCAAAATATTTTTTTATATTTGTAGTTCACATGCCCAATATAAATATTTATTTATATTTTAAATATGTGTATATATTTATATACACATATTTATATAGTATATATGTATATTTCTGTATATCTATCTCTAAATTACATGTATATAGATATAGAAAAAGAGTCCAAAAAAGAGAGAGTGCATGAAATCCCTAAGATAGTAGGTACTATATTCCAAAATTGTGAGCAGAGCACCCTAGAAGACTTAGAGTAGCGGGGTGATGAGGAACTGGATTCGTGACTCTTAAAGTTCTCATCCACACTGATGGTGAAACAGTTAACTGAATTGAAGACAGTGAGAGATTTGTGAAGAATGTTTGAAAGGGTTACAGCAGTGCCCCTTGTTGTTAAACATACCTTATCCCACAGAGGGCAGGAGGATGGGAAATCCCTGCCCCAAACCTCAAGTTTAGTGAGAGGATTCAATGTATGCTGGGAGTCCAGTGACCTGGTGGGTGACTCTGACCTAGAAGATCTAAAACGAGAGAGATGTTGGCTACTTGCTGTGGTGGTAGGAGGGAGGGAGAGTTCACTGCTGCTCTGTTGTTGGTTGCGCTGCCCGAGTTTGTGGGGGCAAGGGATGTAGGAGCATTTCCATAGACCAGTGGGCCAAGCCTGAGAGTGCAGCACTAGCATGGAAGTGACTAGGGTCCCCCCCAAGATGGTTGCTATCCAAGACGGCTGCCAGGAAGGGGGAAGGAGCTTCACAGAGAGAAGCTGGGTGGGGGGGGAAACCACTGGATTCCCAAGAGTTTGAGGAAGGAACCATGAGAGCATGCAAAACCCACATGAAGGGAACTACAAATTAGAAGGCACTGGGGATGGGAGGGTGTTTGTGTGTTTCTGAAGGACCCAAGGAAAGGACAGTGGTAAAAAGACCCAGCCTTGAACACTCCCAAATCCAGAGAGTCTATGCCATGTCATGACTATACCCGTCAGGTAAGAATTCTACCTCTCCTGCCTCCTCTTCCTGTCCCCCCTCCACGCCTGCAGCATGAGGGAGGGGTGCAGTAAAGAAGAAAAGAGGCCAGCTGTACCCCTCTGCAGGGCTTTGAAAGGCTTCCCACCACAACACAGCTGAGCTGAGGGTGGACAATTGCCGTCATTTTGCCTAAAGTTGGAAGGTTTGGCTGTCATTTGGGACTGGACAGTCGAGTTCCTGGCTGGGGAACTTTGCACTCCTGAGAGACCAGAAGAGCCATGCAGGTTGCCTCAGCGTTCATCTGGAGCCAAGAGAAGAATCAGTCCCCCTAAATCAATGTAAAAAAAGGGGAGGAGGGCTGCCTTGTGATTACATCCCACAGGTATGTGTGCAGGCGCTTTAGGTTAAAAACCAGCAACTCCCACTTAAGGCAATGTTTTGAGGAAGAGGAGAACGAGATCAGTGCCCTTTCCTCTCCCTCGTTGTGGGCAGGTCCCCCCATGTTGATTCACCACCTGATGGGGCAGAAATGAGAACATGACAATGGCCTCCCTGTGTGAGTCGTATGGAGGCTGAGGTCCCATCTTCGGTGCAGCCTGAAGAGAAGAGGAGCCAGACTGAGCAGTCGGGAGGGGATGCCGTGCCTGCACCAGCAAGGGGTCCAGCAGAGGTGCAGGGGGCACACGGCTGGGCTGTGACTCTCCTGTAAGGCAGGGTGTCGCCACTCCCTCTTGGTGGCTCCCCACCTCTGCCCATGTGCTGAGCCCCCCTGCCCCCCACAGGGACTTGGGTGGGACAAGAGCTCCATTTCCTCTATCTCCTTTTTCTAGCCATCCATCCCTTCTGTGGCTCAATGAATCAAAGTTTCAGATTCAGTTCCTGGCTGGAGAGATACCCGCTTTGGTGGACTGTCTGAGGATTTCACTGAATGATTCCCATAAAGACCTACTCGGATGGCTTCCTCACCTGTAGAATGGGATTATAGCAATGTTTCCTCACAGGGGGGCTTGGGGGACTAGTGAATTGATACATATTAAGGAGCTCAGAATGGAAGCTCTCAATAAAGGGAGGGGTGTGTAGGGCACTCATCACCGTGGCTGATTTAAGAGCTTTGCAGGTAATGGAGAGTTATTTTTAGTCCACATGCCCATATTACGAATGCATGCCAGGCGCAAACATGCACTGAAGACCATGGAATGTGAGCATCAGAACAGGACAAACAATGACCACGATGATGAAGAGGGTGATGGCGGTTTGCCACTTGGGGGGCCCATTTATCTACTGAGCATCCATAATCTCGTCCTGAGATCTACCTTGCCAAGTCGCATTATTATTCTTTCTTTACCTAGAGGAACCCGAGGTTGAAGACACAGTGGTCACTCAGCTCATTAAGTGACAGAGATTAGATTTATTTATTTATTTATTTAATTTTTTTTTTTTTTAAGATTTTATTTATTTATTTGACAGAGAGAGACATAGCGAGAGAGGGAACACAAGCAAGGGGAATCGGAGAGGGAGAAGCAGGCTTCCCGCTGAGCAGGGAGCCTGATGCGGGGCTTGATCCCAGGACCCTGGGATCATGACCTGAGCCGAAGGCAGACGCTTAACGACTGAGCCACCCAGGCGCCCCGACAGAGATTAGATTTAAACTTAGGGGTGTCCGGCCCCCAAACCCAGGCTCTGGGCATTTCTCCCCCATGCAGTGATGGAGACCAGTCCTCTTTGCCATTTAACCCACGAATGTAAAGAATTCTACTCTCTTCAACAACACAGAGGTGGGTTCTTGTAAATATGTGGGCACCTTGGAGCTCCCAGCCCTGCCAGTCCCCACGAGCCATAGGCACACCCTCCCCTCCGCCCCGCCCAGCCACACCCTCACCGTGTGGCACATCAGGGACCCCGCCAGCAGAAGTCCTGGCCAGCCCTCCCGCCAGCCCCACGTGAAAGGAGCCGCTCCCCTAACTTCCACCCCAACAGACATGGATTCTTATTTTGCAGGAAACCCAAATCCCCTTTAGAAAAGACAGGGTTGCATACTTCCTTCTTTTATTTTTTTAAAGGTTTTATTTATTTATTTGTCAGAGAGAGAGAGAGAGCACAAGCCAGGGGCGCAGCAGAGGCAGAGGGAGAAGCAGGCTCCCCGCAGAGCACGGAGCCCGACACGGGGCTCGATCCCAGGACCCTGGGATCATGACCTGAGCCGAAGGCAGACGTTTAACCAACTGAGCCACCCAGGCGTCCCTCCTTCTTCTTTTAGATTCCACTTAAATAGAGCAGTGACAAGAGCTGCAAACTACATCATTCAGTGGCACAAAGTCTTTTTTTTTTTTTTTTTTTAAAGATTTTATTTATTTATTTGACAGAGAGAGAAACAGCGAGAGAGGGAACACAAGCAGGGGGAGTGGCAGAGGGAGAAGCAGGCTCCCCGCGGAGCAGGGAGCCCGACGCGGGGCTCGATCCCAGGACCCTGGGATCATGACCTGAGCCGAAGGCAGACGCTTAACGACTGAGCCACCCAGGCGCCCCTCAGTGGCACAAAGTCTTAATTGTTGACAGAAGCCCACTCGTGTGGCCACCTCCTCCCACTCACGGCCGGCAGCGCGGGCCGAGCTGTACCATCACTGCCCCCACAGCTATTGGGCGCAGTACAAGCCAGCCAGAGCAACTCCGTGCCCCGTGTCTTAATATGTGTAGACAGGAAAAATGTTCAGGCCTGATCTAATTTTGGGGACGCTGGCCATCTATCAGATCCAGTCTGCAAGAGCTTGCAGAGGGAGCTGGGCCCGGAGTTTTCTCCTGTCCTCAGCTTCCCTGATTTGGGGTCTGCTTGCTTCTCTCACCTGTGCACGCTTCTGCTCCCCGATTCCTGCAGGCTGACCCAGACACAGCTCTAAGCAATTTACACGGATTAATTCACTTCATCCTTGCAACAACCCCTTGGGGTAGGCACAGTTATTAAAATAAGGATAAGGGCGCCTGGGTGGCTCAGATGGTTAAGCGTCTGCCTTTGGCTCAGGTCATGATTCCAGGGTCCTGGGATTGAGCCCCACGTTGGGCTCCTGGCTCAGTGGGGAGCCTGCTTCTCCCTCTCCCTCTCTCTCTGCCTCCCCCACTGCTCATGCTCTCTCTATCTCTGTGTCTCAAATGAATAAATAAAATCTTTAAAAATAAAAAAAATAAAAATAAAATAAAATAAGGATAATACTAGTAGAAACATCTTCATAGGGTAATGAGGATTAAATGAGCTAGTTTAAATGCACCTAGTTTAAAATAAGAACAGTAGCCTGGCGCATAGTAAGTGCACACAGCTCATCTTAACCCTGGTCATTATCCCCACTTTATAGGTGGGGGGTTGGTGGTTAAGCCATTTGGGGGGTTTGGTGAAGTATGCAACCCTGTCTTTTCTAAAGAAGATTTGGGTTTCCATTTGGGTCGGGGTCACCCAGCCAGAAAGCAGGGGAGCTGGGACTTGAACCGAGGTACCTGGCCTTACCCTCTGCTATGCTGGACTGCCTCTTGTTCATCCCTCAGACAGGTTCTCGTAGGGGTGCCCTGCTTAGGTTTCCAGAGTGCTTAGCTCACCACCTTGGAAACTCGCTTCCAAAAAGTGGAGACTCCTGACTGTCAAGTGCAAACTTTGTTCTGATTTTTTTCTCAACACGATCAGCCTCTTGCCGAAGATAAAAGGGCTGAAGGTTTCAAGTCCTTTGGTCCTTGGTCTTTGCATCACTCAGGTGGATGGACAAGCCAGACATTTTCCTTATAAAAAGTAGTGATATAAATAGTGATCACGGAGGAGGAGGAGGAAGAGAGGAGGAAAGCAGAAAAAAGCAACTGAGTGTTTCCTGCTGGACACTCAGAGCTATTCTTGGCCACGGCCAGCCCCCCTCCATGCTTAGCATGTTTAGGTTTCAGGAGAGATATTTCTTCTGCTGCTGATTCTTTCTTCTGGGAGAAGGCAGAAAGGAGGGGTGGGGGCAGCCTGGGGAGGAAAACAAGTCTGGCTTTGGAGAAGCTGCCTGGACCGCCCTGGGGCCCAGAGGCGAGCTGGGAGGCTGGCAAAGGGCAGGCCTCCCCCCGAGGGGCACGCTGCTGCTTGAGGACTCTTGCAAGATAACCCATGTGGCCTGGCCAGGTTACAAAGCACCCCGTGCACGCTCTGCCCTAAATACCTCCCGCCAAGCACCGCTTCCCAGCCTCTGGCATATTTTACCGTAACTCAAGATTCTAATGGCATGTGGCCCGCACAGTCGTGCCTCCCCTCGCTCCACCACCCTATCCCCTGCTCCTGTCCACGCGGCCCAGCCCTGGCCCACTGAGTGCCAAGCCCTAGGTCAGACAGAGAGCCAGCCAGGTTGCTGTGGGCCCAGGAACGACAGCCCCAAGCCCGGATTTCCAGCACTCCTGAACGTTAGTGCAGAAAGGAAGATGACGTGTCAGCCACCTCAGGCTGATAGTCTGGAACAAGATGGGCAAGGAGAGAAGCATAAAAGGGGATGACGCGTTTCTCTGAGCAGTTTGTTCTCAGCGTGTTGCTTTCTGCTCCCCGCCCCCGTGACCTGAGATGAAATGACGTCTAGGCCAACCTGAGGTCCCCTGATGGCCTGGTTGGGAGCATGGCCCTCCCTGTGAGTCAGGAGGCCCATGGCTGTGTGGGGTGTGGAATGGAAGTCCATGGGCTCCCTCAGTCCCAGGAGGGGGGCCAGTGGTTCCTGGAGGGTCCCTGGAGGTCTAGTGCCCCAGCAGATGCCTCACGACCTTCAAGAGATGAAGTCAGAGTGCTTACAGAGTTTTTAGACAGATTTTCTTATTTCCTGACTGCATGACAAAGTAAAAGCCTGGGGAGGGAATAGAGGGCCAAGAAGGGGTGGGGGGATGTCACCTTTCACCGGGCCTGCGATGGTCGGCGACAAGGTGGGGCAGGCAAGTGCTGCCCTCCCTTCCTCTCAGTCAGTGACATACCTCATAGGCCCGGGAGCCATCAGGCGTGGAGGAGCCCTGGTCTGGAAAAAGAGGTGCAAGGCAGGATGAGCATGAACCTCAGCCTTGTTCTGGCTGCTCGGTTCATACTGCCAGTGGCCCATTTGGTCAAGGCCAGCCCAGAAGCGCAGTGGGGGCCGTGGGGCCTCAGGCAACTCACTGAGCCTCTCCGAGTGTCATCAATAATACAGGGATGATCGTTTCTTTACAGAGCGGCTGCGAGGATTCCGTGACATAAAGTAGGTCGTGGGCTCTCTGCCGGTGTCCATCTTCATTCCTTGATCCAGAAAGGAAGCAAGACTGGCCACCAAGGAGGCTGATCCCAGTGGGAAAAATACTCAGGGTAACAAGATGGCGCCAGTGGGGTGGGAGCAATGGGTGAGGAAGCTTGTGTGCATCTCCCTTGAAAACTAGCCTTGATAACTGTCTCCAGTGAATAAGGCAGAGATTGCGGTTAGGATTCTGCGGGCTGGGAGGCGCAGAAACCTTCAGGGACTGCTTCTGAGGAAAGGGCCTGCTCTCTAAGAAGCCAGGTCAGGAACTGAGACGAGAAAAGAGAATGTCATCTCCAGGGCCTCTCTCAGAATCCCACGGCCAGACAGGATCGGACAGGACACAACCTCAAACACTTATACCAGTCGCCCTCAATCCCTGCTGCCTGTTAGTGTCACTTGAGGAGTTTAAAAGAAATCCCCATGCCGGGTTGTTCCCAAGACCAATTATATCTGGCTCTCTGCTTGGGTGGGGGTGGGGTAAGGCATTAAGATTAAAAAAATTCCAGATGATTCCAAGGTGCGGCCAAGGTTGAGAGCCACGAGCCAACATGGGGACGCTCACAAGCCTGGAGATGTACGACCCCATGGTTTGTCTTCAGTTCAGTTTGGACTAAAGCAGAGCTATTCAATATGGCAGCCACCGGCCATGTAGCTCTAGAATGCTTTGACGTGTGGCCAGTCCAAATTGAGACGCGCGGTAAGCACAAAACACACACGAGGTTTCTAAGACTTACTACAGAGAAAGAATGTAAAAAAATCTCATTGGTGGTTTTTAGAACATCGATTACATGTTGAAATGGCATATTGAGCTACATACAATATATTCATTTTACTATATCTTTATACTCTTTTAATGCAGGTGTAGAAAAGTTTAAATGACATCACATGGCTCGTGTTCTATTTCTGTTGGACAGTGCTGGCCTGGAGACTAACCAATTCAAAAATGTGTTTTCTCTAGTTCTTCTGCTTGTAATCTTGTTTCATCTGTTTTTTGACAATAACTTTCTTTAAAAGTTTGCCTCAGGATTCCATTTATGTAAGATTCCTGACATGACAAAAATGAAGAAATGGAAGAACAGAGTAGTGGTTGCTGGGATCGGAGACCAGAGTGAGGAGGGGTGGGGGGCGGTGATGGGGGGAGGTCAGTGTCAACAGGAGGGGTCCCCATGGTGTGGAAATGTGCTGCATCTCGACTGCATTCAAGTCAAAACTCTGGTTGTGCTGCTTTGTGATGTAATGTTATAGACGTTACCACTGGGGGAAACTGGGTAAAGGGTACATGGGATCTCTCTGTGTGATTTCTTACAATTGCCTGTGAATCTATAATGATCTCAAAAGAAAAAGCTCAATTAGAAACAACAACTTCACCTCTGAAAGAGTAACACTCACACTCTGCTGGTGACTGAGTAAAGTGGGGTTTCCCTTTTGGAAAGTCACTTGGCAACATGCATCCAGCCTTATGTATGTTCGTTACTCTTGGTCCCAAAAATTCAGCTCCTGGGAATTGCTGATACGGAAATAGATATAAGTACGAAAATACACAAAGGTGTTTATTCACTGTTGCTTGTAGTAGCAAAATGCTCGGAACCACCAAAATGCCTTTCTGAAAGGGAAGGGTTATATGAACTAGGGCTTTATCCACTCAATGGACAATTCCTGGACAGTTCCTGTCCTCAGTGACAATGTTGTCATTGAAGGAAATGCTGGTAAGACAGTGTTAAATGAAAAAAAAGTGGGATGCAAAATATCAATAATTTGTTTGCTAATTTGTAAATCAAGAATCTGGGATGACGAATAGAAAAATATTAAGAGTGCAGCTCTGATAGTAAGAGGATGGATACATTTGTTTATTCTTCCTACTTTACTATTTATTTTCCCCAATTTTGTTTAATAAATATGCAGCACGTTTTTAAAGTGACATAATGATCTTTTTTTTCCCTTTTTTTAATTAGTTGTCTTCCTGAAACTAAGGGACAATGCCAGACTGGGTAAGAAGGCAGGTGGCTGACTTGCCCCCTGCTGGCTGATTGTGGTGGTGCAGCCTGGAGCTCTGGGGTGCCCTTTTCATTCCCTTTCGTTCCTGGCATGGTACCAGAGATCTCGAACACCCTCACCCAGAAATATGGAGTGGGGGAGAGGAGGGAAGACTGCCTCTCTCTACTTTTCTGAATTTCCCAACGTGCTATCGAAGAAGCACAGATTTTCTCCACTTGGGGCGCATGCGTGTATACGTATATATGAACTTTAAGTTAAAAATTAACAAAAGATGACCTATATATAAAGAAAAACACATATTTTAAACCAGAGAAGCATCATGGCAGGGGGCGGCTGACAGCGAATTCCCTCCCTTCTCCCTGGAATGGCCTTCTCTGCTTCTTCCCGGGGCATAAGCCAGCCTGCCCCAGGCTCTTGCAATGTTCTATTTTTATTTTCATTATTTAACTGTGTCCCATATACACCACTAAGTGGAGTGCTCAGTTCCATAGCTGAATGGACAGCTGACCTCCGTCTGCAATGCCCAAGTCACGTGGAACTCTGCAAGCCGTTAATGGGGTCCTCAGGCCCCCTCCCCTTGTCAATTTCAGTCCATGGCTGAGAGCGCACGAATGGGGCTACCACGGAGAAGGAGGGGGGCATACAAGGAGGGAATGAAGCAAGCAGCCCACACCAGCAAGGGAGTACTGGGGAGTCGCGCAGACCTGTGGATGGTGTTCGCTTGCAGCCTGCTCTCAGGAGCTGAGCAGCTCACGGGGCTGGAGGCAGGATGACTACTGACTTGCTTTCTCACCTCCACTGGCTTGTTGATGATCGACTGAGCTCAGCTCCTGGCCAGACCAGCAGGGAGCTATCCTGGGACCTACCTCCTGGAGGAAGAAGGGGTTTTAATTCCTCTACCTCATCTTTCTCGGTTATTGAATTCTACACCTTCATAGTATTCTAAACCTTGTCATCTGACTCTCTGATCCCACAAAGGTTATACACTCAGGGACCTGGGGTCAGTCATCAGGCAAACAGGGAGAAACCACACGGCACAGAAGGGTTTGTTGATCTACTGCATTGACCTTGACCCTCGGCATCAATGATGTATTATGAAATACTTTCATACGGGTTTGTGACCTCCCTGGATCCTCTTATCAAGTCTAGGAACATGGAGTTATGAACGGCATGATTCATTCTGCAGGCAAGAAGACCAAGGTTGAGAGAGGTGTCCTGCCCAGGGAGGATGTGAAGTTGCATCCTCTGGGGTACAGTCCTCTGCCTGTGTTCACCCCATTCTCCCCACAAAGGGGCAGGGTGCTTTCCCAGGTAGACCCCAGGAAGTGCAACCTCCAGGACTCTGGCATCAGGCCCCCCTCCCCGCCCCCGAGCTGACCCGTGCTGGATCTGCCCCTCCCCGGGGTAGTAACCAGACACAGCGGGCTGTTTCTGCCTCCCTCCCTTGGTTGACTTCTCTCCCCTCCACAGCCCCTCCTGCCCGGTGTGGTGACTCCGGGGCCCCTCACATGATGAGTATTCCTCATCCTTCCCACAACAACACATTCATCAGGAGGGAGACAGATGTTCCGATCCAGAGGGAAGGAGGAGGGAGTGGAAGAAATCAATAGTGCAGAATGATGTCTCTATATTGTGCCTCCCATTTTTTATTTCCCTCCACAGAAGCACAACGGAAAACAAATGTTGGCTGTGGTTTTGATATGAATTGATCTTGAAGCCAGGTGAACCCAGCCGTGCTCCCTTAATGGCCAGCCGTCGCCTGCTGGCACTTCGGTTGACAACCCATTCTCAATCAATGCACAAGGGCCACCTACTTATCTGATTTGGATGTCCTGGCTCTTCTCTGCTCCCAGCACTGGGGACTGTCAGCAGGGTCTGAAATTGGTCACCAGCTGGGTGGGGTGGTGAGAGAGAAGGCTAAAGGAGGGAAGCAGGGCCTCTGCCATAGCCCCAAACCCATCTCTCTTGCAGAGAAAAATTCCTACCTGCCTTGGGCTCAAATACCTTCAAAGCTGAGCTGAAATCCAACTATGCAAATAGCATTTTCAGCCAGTAATCCTTTAGTCTGAATTTGCAGAGCCTTGTTCTTAATGGAGGCAGTCACAGCACCTATCTTAGGGACAGAGCGAGGAGTGCATGAAGTGACTCACACCCAGGGCCCAGCCCACACCTGGCACTGTCATCAGCCAAGCTCTGGCCGTGAGCCTCCAGCCCCCCAACTTGTGTGGCATACTGTGCGCTCTCATCTGGACATTTCGGTTAACCTCTTAGGCCCTCCATCTTCTTAACTAGGAAGGTAAGATAATACGTCCTCACACAAGTGCTAAGGGGATGAAATACAGTAGGGTATGTGGGGCTGGGCATAGCTCCTAGTACTTGGCAGCTGCTCCCCCCTCAAGCTTCTGGAAGTTTCCTATGGGAGTGGGATGAGGGAAAGGCATGGGGGGGCTGCCTGGAAATCTGGAGCAACGTCCCACAGAAGTTTCCAGAAAGGGGCAGCTCATGACGGCTGAGTGAGGGCCCCCACCTTGGGGCCCTTTTCATTGTGTCCTCAGGGGGCAATCAACACCCCCCAGAGCAAAGGAAGCATGAGATGTGGAAGGACCTACCCACTGCAAGTTCATACCTGGGGCTGTATCCCAAGAAGTTACAAAAGTCAAGCGTCCTTCATTCAAATTTGCTCTGGGTTCAAATCCCTGCTACATCACTTAGCAGCTCTGTGACCTTGGGCAGGTGGCCTCACCGCTCTGTGCCTCTGCTTCTGCATCTATATAGGGAGGATGAAAACAGAACCCCCTTCGTGCAGCTGCATGAGGACTGAGTCACGTGTGGTCACTCAGCCAGCATCGTGCCCGGCACACAGGAGCCCCTCCGTTCGGGTTTGCTCGGGTGGTAATTACATCGCGGTTCTCCCGACATGCACCATTCCCGTGGCTAGGGCGGGGTGCAGGGCTCCCTGGGCCGACGTCTGCGTCGGAAGGTGCGTAGGGATTCCGGCTGCAAATGCTCTGGACTGTTGAAGTCCAAAAGGGCTCTGGCCACCCCACCCATCCCTTCTACAGCTGACCAGGGCTCTCCTGGGAACTAGGGCCTCAGGAGCATAGCGTTTGTGAACTCTTGATCTCGATCGGGCGGCATTCCAGCTATTTCTCTACGCAACGATCTCAGAACTCAGTCCTCGTGATGACTCTGGGAGTGCCACGCGGACGTTGCGCATTCATGTGGGAACTGAGGCTCAGAGATGACACCCCACTGGCCTGAGGTCACCCAGACCCTGAGACGTAGGTGTGGGCTCTGCGCCTGGCTTCTGAGACCACAGAGCCCCAGTGACTCCGCAGTACCAAACAGGAGTCGTATTCCGGAGGGTCAGGCTGCGGGGCCCAGGTTATCAGGGTTAAGATCGAGGAGTAAGGTCCAGATGACTGCTATGGGGCAGGGGCAAGGCCAGAGGTGGTCTCACAGTAGGGCTGGAGTTGAAGGTGGGTGTGGAGAGTGATCAGACTATCCTGATGCCGAGTGAAAAAAAAAAAAAAAAAGCATTTTCTATGCACAGAGCGAATCCTGCCTACCTTCTCCAGAAGACAACATCCTCTCCAGGAAATAGTGTAGGCCCTCCTGACCATATCACTCACATCCCACCCCCTGCGCTCCATCACAGGGATGCCTCGTGCCCTGGAAGGGTGGTCTTGGTGCTATGCATCTGCCAGCCCCCGAGCTCCTTTGGAAGAGCAAGGAGAGGCTGACCAAGGTATCTTGGGTCTCCAGGATGAAGAGGTGCAAGCCAAGGTCACCCGCCAGGGAACAGTCACCTATTTTGAGCCCAAGTGAGATTTATGCAAGGAGTCGCCTGCCTCTGAAGGCAATGGCTGGGGGTGGGTGGTGTCTGCATGTATTATCCCGTGGGGGTAGGCTCTGCTTCCTGCATGCCAATGCTTCCTTCTCTTGGCTGGCAGCACCGTGCTCCCAGCACCGTGCTCCCAGCACCGTACTCAGGGGGACCTCTATCTGGAGGGCAAGCTGTGCTAGGCGGGGGAATGCCAGCTGCAGAGGCCGGAGCCAGGAACAGAGTGAAATTCCTATGGACCTTAAACCTAGGACCCCGGCCTCATATGAGCACTGGAAGAGAAGAGGTTGACCGTCAAGAGTGCAGAGTACCTGAGCTCAAGCTCTGGCTCGGCCAGCAAACAGCTGTGTGGCCTTGGACAACTTAACTGTTCTGAGCTCCCACATGCTTATAAAATATGGGTAACCATACTTAAAAAAGATTTTCAGGAAAATGACAAGTTTCAGTGAGGATGTGGGGGAACTGGAACCCTCATACACTTGTTGGTGGAAACATAAAATGGTGAGGGGCACCTGGGTGGCTCAGTTGGTTAAGCGTCCCACTCTTGATTTTGGCTGAGGTCATGATCTCAGGGTCATGAGATGGAGCCCCACACTGGGCTCTGCGCTGGGTGTGGAGTCTGCTTAAGATTCTCTCCCTCTCCTTCTGCACCTCCCCCTGGCCACATGCATGCTCCCTCTCTTAAACAAACAAAAAAAGAAAAGAAAAAAGAAAAAAGGAAAAGAAACATAAAATGGTGCAATCACGTGGAAAAGAGTTTGGTGGGGCCTCAAAAAGTTGAACATAGACTTACCATCCGGCCCAGCAATTACACTCCTAGGGATATACGTAAAAGGGTTGAAAACAGGTGTTCAAACAAATATTTGTACATGAATATTCAGAGCAGCATTATTCATAAGAGCCAAAGGGTAGACAAATGCCCATCAGTGAATGAAAGGATGCACAAAATGTAGTATATCCACACAATGGAATATTATTCAGTCATAAAAAGGAATGAAGCATTGATAGCATGGATGAACCTGGGAAACATGGTAGTAAGTGAAAGAAGCCAGACACAAAAGGCCACATGTTGTATGATTCCATTTATATGAAATGTCCAAAATAGGTAAATGCATGGGGACAGAAAGCAGATGAGTGGTTGCCGGGGACTTGGCAGAGGCAGGAACGGGGAGTGACTGTTTAGTGGGTGGGTTTCCCTTGAAGGTGACGGAACTGTTCTGGAATTAGAAGGTGGTGATGGTTACACAATGCTTGAATATGCTAAGGGCCACCAAATTGTACATTTGAAGATGGTTAAAAGGGTAGATTTTATGTTATGTGTATTTTACCACAATCAAACCCCCTAAAGATTGAATCTATTTATATCAAAGCCCACGATTCATCAGAATTGAAGGAGGGCATACTGAAACGTGTCCATCCAAGCAATTTTTTTGGGGGGTGTAGGGGGATTGCCAAGTGGTTAGAGGAGGACTAGACACAAAACACTGGGCACGGAGCTGGCATGAGGTAACGGCTCAGGAAACCCCAGCCTCCCTCCCAGTTTTCCCTCCCATGTCAGAGAACTCCGCCTCTGTGGGCCACACCTTTCACACACCACATGGCCCTGCACCTGAGGGGCAGGTGGGACATGTTTTTGTTTGTTTTTTTAAGATTTTATTTATTGAGAGAGAGGGAGAGCGAGAGCGTGAGCGAGAGCAAGAGAGAGAGAGGGCACAAGCCAGGGTAGGAGGAAAGGTAGAGGGAGAAGGAGACTCCCTGTTGAGCAGGGAGCCCGATGTAGGGCTCGATCCCAGGACCCCGAGATCATGACCTGAGCCGAAGGCAGACACCCAACCCACTGGGCCACCTGACATGTTTTTAAGATCTTGTTGCTGCCCATCAAGAACCAGGAGCTCCACTGGCTCCAGGAGCAGGCAGAGACCTCATGCCCTGGAGTCTAGGGACAGAAGTAGCTGACCTCTGGGAGGTATCATGATTGCAACTGGTGAACACGAGCTTCGTGGGCGAAGGCAGATCTGTAAAGTGCAAAGGAAACACTGGGGACTGATTTCTGTAACCAGCGAGAGCAAATGTCATTATTAAGCAAGCAGGTGGCAGGCACCCTGGGCAAGCCCCTGGCCTCGTGGGGAGGGAGGAGAAGAACGGATGCTGGCAGTGCTGGGGGCAAGCTGGCTGATGGAGGTGTGCTGGGGATGCTACAGAAGCACAAACAAGGGCCCCTAAGGAACATCTGGGAAGGCTTCCTGGAAGAGGTGCCATCTAAGCTGAGTCCTTTGTTCCTGTCTGGTGAGGAGTTTATGCTTTAAATGAAGGAAGGAGAAGAGAATTCTGGAAGAGTCAGACCCTGTGCCTGGCGACTTGGTTACATTTTCCTTTTTACAAATTCCAAGGGTCTCAAAAAGGCCATTGGGCTCCCTGAGTTTAAATCCTGGCTCTACCACTTACGATCCGGCTGACTTTGGGCAAGTTAACTGACCTCTCTGTGCCTTAGTTTCTTCACCTATAAAATATGGTTAATGATAATGACCTCAAAGAGTTGCCTGACAGTTAGATAAGCTGGGGAGACCCAGAGTAGGGGATATGTATGGGAGCAATCGTCATTATACCCACTGCCTTTGCACTTGACCATGGCTTTGGGGTCAGGGTCACTGACAAGGTGCCTATAAGGATCCATTGGCCTCAGAATTCAGTAGAACCTCTTTCGGACATCATGGAGAGGGGGACAGGGTCCGTGTCCACGGAGCCAGGAAGACAAAGCGAGCAGCCCCCACATATCCAGCATATTTTGTTGTTTGATGTATGATGTCTGTTGTCTCCCTTTTGATTTGATCATCACACCAACCCTGGGTGTAACTCCTCTCCCCTGCACTTTACAACTCAGGAAACTCAAGCTCAAAGAGACAAGAACTTGCCCAAGGTCACACAGAGCGGTGGAGCTCCATCCACCCACTGCCCAGTATGCTCCTGATTGGGAGCCTAGCTTTCCGTCCCCATGCCAATGCTTACCAGCCAGGCCTGATTCCTGGTCTGCAAAACGGCCATGACAGAAGGTGTATCTCGTAAGGACTGGACAGCAGGAAGCTTACACAAGACTTCGCACATAATAAGCCCCCAGGAGATGCTAGTTTCTATTACTCTGTCATCCCTGCTGTCTCCTCTTAATGGGAGAACTCCCCAGGGACCCATGCTCCCAAGGGACGGACAGCACAGATCTGCTGAGGCTCATCATCTCAGGTCCCCAGAGTGTGTGGATGTCCCCCTCCCCGACCCGGGCTCTCCTGCTCGAGCCAGGGTCTTCTTTCCTGCCCAGGCACGCCCCCCATGCCGAGCTGCTGCTGCAGCTGCCACATTTTGCTCAAGAATCCCCACTGGGAGGGCACCTGGAATACTGGCTTATTCCAGGGGTTCTTGCCTCCCTCACCCAAGGCCAGCTGGCTTCTTTCCAGGCTTCCAGGCAAGATCAGCCCCCTCTACCCAACCCCACCCCCATCCCGTGTCAGCTGCCTCGGTTTCTGCCCTTGGGCAGGTGTCTGAGTCGATGGCACGCTGTCTCCCTCCATGAAGGGCTCATGCATGTCCAGACTCCTGGAGCAGGAACGCTTCCTGCAGCCTCCTTGCTGGGCAGTGATCCAGGCAGCCTGGCCTTGAACTCTGGGGAGGTGGGGAACCCCACGCTGGGCAGCAACACCAAGTGCACAGAAGTCTGCCCGAGGCTTCACCAGGGCGACTCCTGGTAACTTCTTTTTCTCGCCGATTCAGATTCTATTGTCTGGAATTACACACAATGAGTCTCATTTCCCAATTGTTCTGCCGTAACAGGAAAGAAAATAAAGGAGGGTCATCCAAACTTCAAGACCTCCTCCCAAACTGCAGTTCTTGAAAAGTCCTGTCTGTCCTTCCCTTCCGAGGCTTCTCTCCCCCCGTGTCACGCCGGCACCTCCGTGGCCGCTGGCTGAGCGTGCGGCACCGTGAACGCTCGCCCCCCGAGCACCCGAGAGACCTCCGTTCCATGCGGGCTTTGCCACTTAGCAGCCAGGGACTACATCTCTGCTTCCTCCTCCTCAGCCCTCGGAGAGGGAGGGGGACAGGGAGCGGGAGGGTTTAACTCCCCTTGACCTCGGGAGATACCGGCCTTGACCTCACCAGATGGCCTCGCTGCAGCTCAGTGAATAGATGCACGTGTCCGGAACAAGGGCCCGGAGGAGCCGGGGGGACAGGGGAGGGTGCTCCCTGCCCTCTGGCTTCCCGCCGGCGTGCGTGCACGGAGAGTGGGGGAGCCCGGGAGCTGGCACGGGCCGCACCACCGGGGACGTGGGACAATGCACCAGTCCCTGCAAAAGCCGAGGCTGACAGAGCTTCTGGGACTCGTCCAAGGCCACACACAGCTACTAAGCGACTGAGCTGGGTGGGATCTGAACTCACCTCTGCGTGGCTCCAAAGTCAATGTCAGATAGTAGAGCACGGACAGCCCAAGTTCGTGTCCCAAACTGTACCACCCACGTCGCTTGGCCCTTCTGGGCCTTGAAACATGAGGCAAGGAAATCATAGGCACCTTGTGGGACCAGTATGAATAGGTGTGGGAGAACACTTGGGATGGTGTTTGCACCCAGCGGGTAGCGAGCACGCGGCTCTCCTTTACTCTGGGGAGAAAGCAGAAATCCTCACAGCCCCCTCATGACCCTAACAGGATCAGGGCCCATCGGGAGCTGGCCCACCGCTGCCCGCCCAGCCACCCGTGTCCTTGCTCCCTGACTTGCTCTTCCTGCCGCTTGGAAGGCTCTTTGCTCAGATCTCTGCTTCACTCGCTCCCTCCCCTCCTTCTGGCCCCTGGTCACGCACGTGGTGGGTGCCCCCTTTGAAAATGGCACCCCCACACCCCCCCAAACCTCCAGCCCTTGCCTTGTTTTTCTCTCGAGCATTTTCACAGACAGCCTACTCTCTATTTCCCCTCGTGAGCATAGTTGTTGTTCGTCTCCCTCTTTAGAATGCTTGCCCCTAAGGGAACGGGACTGAATTTTGTCTGTTCTGTTCATAGCTGTACCCCCAGTGGTTCTCAACAGCGGGCGAGTCTGCCCCGCAGGGGACATCTGGCAATGTCTGGAGACATTTGTGGTGGTCACGGTGGGAGGAGGGGAGCTCCTGGCGTTTAGTGGGTAGAGGCCAGGGATGCTGCTAAACATCGTGCAACACACAGGACAGCCCAAGAAGAATAATCTGGCCCCAAATGTCCATAGTGCCACAGCTGTATTCCCATCACAGAACAGTCGCCAGCATGTACACAGTAGGTGCTCAATAAATGATTATGTAGAAGAACGAAGAGCTGCTGCATCATCATCATTATCTAAGAACAGGTATCATTGTAAATAATCTTCAAGAATGCTCATCGCACTAATATAACGTTAAATGTCAACTACATCTCAGTTTTTAAAAAACGGTTGTTATTTGGGAGTTCCTGGCCAGAAGCTCATACTGGTGACCAGTAACTTCTCTCTAGTCTGAGCCCTGCTCTCAGCAGCGCCCAGATGGGCTGCCAACGGCTCGCTGTCACACCGTCATGAGTCAAGACCAGAACATATTTCAGGCTCTGTGAGGGCCTGAGTGATGCTGGCCGGCCTCTCCCCGAATCCAGCCTGCTCATGGGCCCCCCTCAGCAGGAACACTCAGTTCTCAGCCCTGCCCCCACACTCAGGACCACGTGTCCACCTGGGCAAGGAACCACCTCCACAAGCCTTGTAGGGTGATCCCAGATGAGCCTGCGCCCCCAGGTTTCTCGCAGCCCAGGAGACTTGCGGGTCTGAGTGAATTAGGTGCTTTTTGCTCTTTCTGAGGAAGGACGTGGGATGTTCAGGGAATCACAGGAGTAGAAAGCTCCCCTGGCCCCGCTCAGCCCAGGCCTTTTGCTGACCTAACAAATCACCACTGACAGCTTTAAACAGCCAGCATGATGAGCCCAGGCTCTCCAAACGCAGAGAACACCACCCTAGAATACATTAACTGCCACGTGGCCATGCGCTAACGGGAAGGTGGAGCAGCAGAAAAGGAAGGATGCTTTTGCCTTGGGCCTAGTTCACCCCGGGAACAGGCTGCCAAGACCCTGAACCAGCTCCCTCGGTGGGCCACCCTCCCCCCTTCCCACTGAGAATTCCCACTGGAGGTTCACAACTTCCCCTGCCCGCTGCCTGCCCTGCCCCATCTCCCCTAGTTTTCCTCTCTCTCTGGGGCCTCCTTGGGCTCACAACTGGCCCTTTCTCTGCAGACTCTGGGGCCAGTTAAAGTAAGTACCTTTTTCCCTCCCCTGTTCTCCCCACCTTCTCTTTTCTTCTCTCTCTTCCTCTGCTTTCTCCCTCTCCCCTCGCACAAAGGTCCTGAAAGCTTTTTTTCTTTTTTTAAAGATTGTATTTATTTATTTGAGAGAGAGCATGCGTGGGAGTGCTCGAGAGCACAAGCAGGGGGAGGGAGCAGGGAGCCTGACGTGGGGCTCAATCCCAGGACCTGGGGTTCATGATCTGAGCTGAAGGCAGACCCTTAATGACGGAGCCACCCAGGTGCCCCATGAACGCTTTTAAATGAGTCATAAAGTTTCATAGCTGACAAATGGGTACAAGGCAGGAGTCAAAGGAACTAGTCTCTAATGGTGAAATATTAGACAGCAGGCAGCTAGGTCTGGGGAAACAGGGTATTTGGCAGGCAGGGGTTTTCCTGGTGCCACTGAAGTCACATGTAGCTGGCCCCAATTCTGCCAGGGAGGAAGGCTGACCCCAATGCAGAATGGAACGAAAGAGAGGCACATGCCCAGGGACCACCTAGGAATGAGCCAGCAGGCTACGTGGGGCAGGCCCAGGACACCCACGGCTGGAAGCCTGAGGCAAAAGCACTGGCTTCCCCCAGAGGCAGGGCTTGGTGGAGACTGGCTTCCAACCCTTGCATCCTCACTTTCTGGGACTCCGAGTTGAATCTCTGAGCTGCCCTGATACAAAAACACACAACTCGCCCCAGTGCCGAGGATGGTATGAGGGACCCTAGCAACTCAGTCCCCTCCCTCAAAGCCGAGGGCTGAGAGTCATATGGGGACTGGAGGAAGCAGAGACAAGCAGCCCTGAACACCTCCACTGAGCCTGACGCTGATATCTATGTCCTTGCTTTACACAACAGCCCTGGCCCCATTCCACAGATGAGGAAACTGAGTCCAGATGGTTCTTTCACTCGGCCAAGGTCACATAGTCAGTGACCCAGCTGGGACTGGAGCCCATGTTTTCCACGACGACGACATAGGGCCTGCCTCCTCCAGCCAAGTGGGAACCACTCAGTCAACCTCCCCCCTGCATTCCCCTCCTCCGCCCCAAGTCCTGGAACCCCACAGCCTGAGAATGGCTGAGCTCTCACAGGCTTGCTGCCAGGACGCCAGGCGTCTCACCAACTGGATGTGTGTGGACAGGGCAGTCCTGGCTCCACCCCACCCCTCAGGGTGTCCACGGCCTTCCACATGTAAGACGGAGGCAGAAGTCTGGGACAGGGACATCTGAGACACGGTGACAAACTGCATCTTTTCTAGCCGCCCTGGGGACCTGGCCCCGTGACGGGATGCCCCCAGCCATCTCAGCTGCTAAGTTAGCAGAGAACTGGGGCAGAGCGAGGGCTTCTCAGGCAGGCAGGAGACTCTGGGAGGGGGGCTGGCTGGGGAGTCAGCAGATGTCACCAAGATGCCTGTGGTCCTGAGATGTCCTGAAGTCAGAACATCAGATCGAAGCCAAAATCTCCGCACCCTCCCTGCCCAACCTGGGCTGTGAATTCATCAAGCCTTGGGGTTTAGAGCGATGAGGGAGTGGCATGAGGTGGCCAGGAAGGAAGTCCCATCTTTTGTTCCCTAGGATGGTGCGGAGTAGGAGCCAGCACACGTGACAGCTGGAGGTTGACGTCTGTCTCCCACTTGGGGACCCAGTCCTGGGTCCTGCTCTTGTCCAGTCACTGATAATCCCACAAATCAGGTGAATCCCTTCCCATCCCCGAACAAGAGCTTCCTCAACCCTAAAAGGGGACATGGAGGTGGCTGGCAAGTTCTGGGGGGGGGCAGATGAGAGCTCAAGGCTGCACCAGGGCCCCGGGGAACCGACACCCAGGCCAGCCCTGGAGGGGCTCAGAATAGGATCCTCTTTCCTCCCCAGCCAGGTTCCAGGAATTACCTCTTAAAGCCCTTTCAGTCCCAAGAAGTGATAATTTGACTTCACTTTGAAAATTTTAACGAACTGCATCTTCACGGGTTGCCAAATTAGGATGAGGGCAGAGACAGCTCAAGTAATTAAAATGGGGAGGAGGGAGGCTTTGGAGTGATGGGGGAAATGTGCTGGTGTGTGCCTGGTGGGTGGGAATCTCACCCTCAGCCTCAGCCCGCCGGGAGGGGGGCCCCCTCCCCGCCAGCTTCTTCTCCCCTGCCTGTCCATCTCCGCTCCCCGGCATCTGGCCGCGACCCTTCCTGCACCCAGCCGGACCTGGGCATCCTCGCTGCCCCCGCGGTCAGGAGGGAGAAGCGGGGAATTCGAGGCATGGATGGACAGCCCCGCTCAACAGGTGGTGGTGGGCTTTCGCTCCCGCATTATCCGGATGATTTCTGCCAGCCCCACTCCAGCCCGTCGTGGGAGCGTGCCCTCAGCTTTGGAGTGGGCAACCAGACTGCCCAGCAGCGCCGGCAAAGGGGGCGGCATCTCCTCCCCCGCACATTCCCGACACGCACACGCGCGCACACACACGGACACACGCGCACACACGGGCGTGTACACGCGCACTCGCCGCCACGCTGCCCCTTCCTTCTCAGCGCCGGACCCGGACGCGCGCCCGCGGGGGGACAAGGTGGCCTCTGCCCCTGGCGACGCGGTAATGGGGGGCAGCCCCGCGCCGCGGCCGAGGCGCCGGCGGGAGATGGTCCTCCCGCCCCCCCCCACACCCCCCTCCACCCCACCCCCCACCGCCCGGCATGGGAGAGCGGGTCTCCCCGCCGGCTTTCCGGCTCCTACCTCACCCGAGCGGCCGCGGCCCCTGACCCTGGTCGGAGGTCCCTCGCCTGCTCGGCGCGCCGGGCGGGAGGTTCGGCGCCAGCTTCCCGGGCGCCCGCCCCGTCGCGTCCGGCCGAACCGCTCCGCGCTGGAGAGCGAGCAGCCGCTGCCGCCGCCGCCGCTGCCGCCGCCGCGGGAGCCGCGAACTCGGAGAGGGAGGGGCAGGCGGGGGGCGGGGCCGGGGGCGGGGCCTCCCCTCCCCGCCCCCGCCCCTCCCCCCGGGTGCGGCGGGCTGCGGACGCTGGGCCCCACCGCGGCAGGGGAGCACGTCGGCGGGAAGCACCTTCGTGGGGTCTGCAGGTGGAAAGTAGTAGGGGCCTGGGGTAGGGGAGGAGACGCTTTCGGGGCCGCTAGGGGTTGCCTGAGACCCCCTGACTTTGGTCAGACTTCCTTTCAAATTCCAGAGGCTCCCGCTTGGCAGTTACTAACAATAACAACCACGGCAACAAGGCCAGAGTGTGTATTGATCGCTTCCTGTGCGCTGTAGACTGTTCGGAGCGCTTTGTCTGTATGAAGTCATTTAACGCCTTCCCAACAATCCCATTCTACCGCGGAGAAAACTGAGGCACAGAGACAGGACGCACAGCTGGAATTTGACAGAGCCAGGATTGCAGCCCAGCTCAGTCTGGCTCCAGGATCTGTGCTTTTAAAGCTTCGCTATGCTTGCTTTCTGTAGCAGTAAGCAAATTGTTTGCCTCTTCGAACGACTCAATGGAAATATATGTACAATAAATGGTAGCAACCAGCATTTTTAAATTTCTTCTTTCTTCAGTCTATATGTCTCCTTTATTCTCTGGGGCCTGGACGCTCAGTAGGTGCTCAATAAATATTTGTTCATCGATGACTAATCTGAAAGCTGCAGCTGGAGCTAGGGTGGCCCTGTTCAGTTAGATTGGATGTTGGCACCCAAGGGTTACCCTTTCTGGCCTGAATGCTTGCCCATTTCTCTGTAATGGCAACCCGGCCTGACCAATAGCCTTGTCCAACGTGTGTGGCTTGCTCACAGAGTAGCGGCTTCTGCCCTCTCCTCTAAGCAGGAGGCGCCTCCCTGCAAGAGGTCTCCAGGATATAAGGTTGGCCAGCCAGGCCATAGGGAGGTTCTGCTAGAGGGTCAGTAAAATCCCTATAGACCATGAAATGGCGGAAGACATGGAGTATATATATGTTTGGGGGCAAAAGTAGGTTGCCAATAACAAGACATCGGCAATGAACATATTTGTGGAAGACTATAAGGCAGGAGCCCCAACGGGAGCCCTTTTGCTGCTGAGATCTGACCTGGGCATCATGGGAGAACATTGTCACATGTGAGTGGGGCCCTGTGGAATTGGGACAACTGGAAGTTTTGGGGAAGGATGCCCCAAGTTTCTATTCGAGGCATTTTAGGCCTAAAAAATGCCCAGCTTTTTCTCTCTTCTCCTACTTCCCCAAGAGTGCTCCTTCCCACCCCCTAGAATTCCCTAAGGAGGAGAGGCTTCTCACCCCTTGGACAAGTGCTCATGTCTCTCAAACCCTCAATACCCATCAGCCCCAAACTCTTTCAGATGTGCTAGTCCCTTCTGCCTGACTTGCCCTCTCCTCCACTTGGAAAACTCCTATAAATCCTCCAAGACCTTACTCAGTTTGCTCTTTCTGACCCAATAATTAATTTCTCTCTCCCCTACGTGGGTCCAGGAGCCTCTCGTCTAGCTCTCACCACTTTAGCAATGGTGAGTTTACTGACAGTCTCCACGGCTGTGCTTGTGAGCTCCTTGAAGGCAGAAGGCCCGGCATACAGTAGGTGCATAGTTAATATTCGCTGAATGAATGAATATCGGTAAGATGCATTTCCCCAGGGCTCAAGCTGTTAAGAGGAAAGTCACCAAACAAAAACACTGGTGGAGCTGGATCAGTGCTGTGAAAAGGTGAAAAATGGACACAGCAGCCAGAAGATACGCCTTTCTTAAGGTCTGCACTTAATATTCCCAGCAAAGGCCAGAGACGCTGCCCTGGCATCTGCGTTTTATAGGGTCACCTCAGCTGGGCAGCAGCCAAGTCCTCAGGCAACCGAAGAGGGAAGGTATGAGAGTGTGACGGTGGGTATGGCAGGGGGAATGGACTCCCCTGTGGGTCAGTTGAGGGATGCTGGAATGCCACCTGCTTCCTAGATCAGTTCCCTCTTTAATCTGTGCAATGCTGTTCTCTAGGTCATCTTGCAATGCCCATGATGAAGGAACAGACCCATTGTTTGCAGAAGGCACCCTTTAAAATGAAAATCAATTTCCAGGGTGCTCCCAGCCTCCTCCCTCACCGTTCTGCCTGAGGCAAGTGAGGAGACCTCGGGAGGTGGGTGGTTGAGCGAAAAGGGATTTGCATTAGACGGAACGAGGTCTTCAGCCTCCTGCCCCTAGCTAGCTGTGTGACCTTGTACGTGTTACTTGACTCCTCTGGGTTTTGGTTTACTCCTCAGTAACCAGGGTTGACTTCATGGGCTTGTAATGTATGCAGTCACAAAGACCTGCTCACTCTTTGAAATGCTCTGTGCCTGGTTTCGTGATCTGCTTTTATCATCTCAGAATTCGGTTGGGAACAAGGGGCAGCATTTCCATTTTGTACTGGACCCCACAGATTACGGAGCTGGCGCTGGTGTTAACCCCCACCTTCCTGGGTTGTTGTGACATGTCACTGAGATAGTGTTGGCACAAACGTCTAACACGTGGGCTCCCAACAGAATTTAGTTGCCCTTTCTCTGATTTGGTCTTAAAGATGGATAGGAGTTCACTGGGGAGGCAAAGGCACCGGAAGGCAGTTTCAGGCAGAGGGGCCAGCGTGGGCAAAGGTATGAGAATATGAAATTACATTCAGGGCAAGGTGAATGGTCTGGGGTTGGGTAGGGGGAGTAAATGGAGGGAGAGAAAACTGGAGAGACATGTTGGGGTCCAAGTGAAAGACCTGCTTCTTTTAAGGACTTTAGATCTCAGGCCTGGAGACCTGTGAGCAGAAAGCCCCGGGAAGGGAGGGTAGGTGGGTTCTACATATCAACATTCTTAGCCCACAGTTCAGCTGCGGACTGGTTCAGATCATGAGCTAGGCAGTGGATGGCGTGGGTGGGGGCCCTGCTTGGAGGCTGCCAATTCGGCGTGTTTGAAACACTCACTGTTGACATAATGGGAAAATGCTGTAGGTGTCAAAGCCAGCAGCAGTGCTCGGGGACCTGGGGACTCTGGGCCTGATGAATAATGGAGCAGCCCTTCCTCCCTGGGTCTCTTTTTCCATCCTTTCAATAATTCATGCATTCTCCATTGGTTGAGGAGTTTCATAAAACCTCAGCTTTTTCTGAATCCTGGGTCAATCTGAGCAAATCTGATGGCTTCATGCATTAGGTCTTAATTAGAAATATACATACACATGAGCACATTCAGTTTTGTAAAATGTGCCTTGTATTCATGTCAGGGAAAATGCCCAATTATGTCTCAGAAGAGGAAAGGTCAGCCAGGTCCCTTGGAGGTAGAGGTGGGAGCTGGGTGCTCTGGGAGGGATGGACTGGTTGGGAAGAGGCCCACATGGTGTGCACTCCCCAGTAGGGGGCTATATATTTTCGTGCTCAGTGCCCTATCCCCCTGTCCCACCCCATGGAAAGAGTTTCCTTCGTTGCCCTTTTTAATTTATGCTTGGATGGAGGACCTGCTTTGGCCAATGAAATATGAGCAGAAATGACATGTGTCATTTCAGGTGGAAGCTTTAGGGGCCCCTGAGTGTTTTGCCATCCTATTTTCCCTGCCTTTGGGATTGTGGAGACACTAGTCAAGATGAAGATTCTGTCACTCTGAATGTCACTCTGAAGTGATTACAAAGAGTAGAACTTCCTTGCTGACCTCGGATAGACACCGCACAAGCAAGGGGAAAAAAGAGTTGTTGTTTGAAGCCACTGGATTTGGAGAGTTATTTATTACTACTGCAGAATGTAACCTAACCTGATTCATCTCTCCTTCCCTTCTTCCCTTTCTTACACCTTCTAGTACCTACACCTGACTCATTCATGCAGAAGCATATGGGCTATACCATCGGTGTAGTGGGGAGATGCGCTGGGGAGCCCTAAACTCCAGGTCTAAGTGGTCATCAATAAGGATGGGGGCTGAGCAGTAAGAGAGATGAAGGCACTTTCAATAGTGTTGGGAGGGAGGAGATCTGAGTTTCTCAGCAGAGCCAGATGGAGTTTAAAATGGGCATGACCTCAAGACATGTGGGAAGTGTATTTGTGTTTGTCAAGGGAGTTGGAAGTGGGGGAAAAGGGCCCAGTGAAGAAGTTAGGGCTGCAGGGGGCAGAACTGGGTAAAGCCAGGGCAAGAACTGAGGCTGATGTAGAGTTGCCCCTATGGAGGGCTGGCTAATAATAATAGTACCTATTACAACTAATATCAATTACATGCCACACTCTGCTAAGTGCTTTCTATGTGTTAACACATTTGGTTCTTAGAACAATCCGATGAACTAGGACATTACTCTCCCTTATTTCCAGATGAAGAAATAGAGGTTTAAAGAAGTAATTTGCCCTGGAAATGGCCAAATTATAGTGCCAAGGGAGAATGGCATGTTCAGGCTCTGTCCATGTCAGCATCACCCATGCCGTGAGTGGGCACGGCAGCCATAATCTTGAGGCCAGCTGTCAGGGCCCAGGCATGCAGGATCTGGTCTCAGTAGGGGAACCCGGGAGCTGTTTGGGGGCCACACATTCTGGATGCCTGGGCAAACGGGGAAGGCTGGGATGACAGGACCACCGGCCCTGAGAATTTTCAGGGCCCAAGGAACACTAGACTTCAAGAAGCAAGAGACTGGTTCCCTGTTCTTCCTCAAGGGGGAAGCTGGGTCAGGAAATGATGCTTTCCGTCTAGCTGGTTGGGTGGGGAACCTAGAAGGCGGGTCTGTGCTAAACCTCCAGGTGAGATTCCTTCCTCACACTCTCTTCCTTGTTCATAGATTCATTCTTAAGTTTCCCTTTTTTCCTCCTGGACTTGACTTTGCTGGCAAAAGAGGTGTCTACGGGGACATTGCCTCTACCCCACACTTCCCCCAATCAAACCTCACCACACCCCTCCTTTTTCTGTTGTCTCTGAGTTCTGCCTGAGCAGTTTTCCATGCCCCCAGCGAACGCCCCTTCTCCTCTCCATAGCCCACTAAAGTGCCTGGTCAGGCCTCCAAATGTGGCCTGCTGAAAACGGATTTCTTTTCTTCCATTAGAATGTGCTCTCTCTCCCTGTTGATGCAGCAGAGTGTGAAACCTGGGACTGTTCACACAGCCGTTCATGTCTCTGCCGGGTGACCGAGCAGCCGCTCGTATTCCCTCTGGCCCTTCTCCAAGCTGTTCTCCCTGTCCCCTAAGACCAGCTGTTCAGCCTCTGCTCTCATAACTTGTCCCCTTGGCAACTAGATTGTTGCTTATAAAACAGTTCCAAGGGCAGGGGAGCCCATCAGCAGAATGAAGACTCCTCTCCATTTTGAGCACTGAGAAAGTTGCAGGGTGTTAAAGGAAGTGACACTGGAATGGAGGCCATAGATGGGGCTGAATGCAGCAGGGTAGGGAAGAGAAAGACCCAGGAGGGCAGGGGAGGTCTGTAGGTGGCCCCCGAAGATGGCGCTCAAACAGGTCAGCACCTGGACAGCTCCCCGCAGGGCTGAGAAACAAGCTGGTTTGCAGCCTCACAGTCCTAGAGTCCTAGACTTTTTCTGGTTCTCTGCTGAGCTCTATAAAAGCTCTCTGCCCTGACTCATGCCGTCAGGCCTCAGGGAGACACTAATTTCATCTGATAAGCTAATCCATGTCTCCGACAGCATGCATTCTCATGGGCTAAGGTGTTACTTAGGTCAGGTGACATATGCACAGTTGGAGAACCTCCAGAGGTTGGGTCCCTGAGAAGAAGAGAGACTGCGGTGGTTGTAATCCCAGCAAGCTTGTTGACAAAGTGGTGTGTATGTGTGTGTGTGGGAGGGAAGCAGCTCAGCTCAGGTGACTGGCCGCCTCCCTGGGGCAAACAAACGGCTGGGTAGAAAGCGGTGGCCTGGTAGGGGTGGGCACCCAGAACAAAGGGCCCAAACCCCTGGAGGGTGGGGTGGGGGAGAGGAGAAAGGGAAGCCAGGAAATGAGAACACCGTATTTCAGAACAAAGAAAACAGGGCCAGGCTCCAGCCACCTCCTCAATTACCTGGCTCCTGAGAGGACAGAAAATAGCATCTTTAGTAACCACTTCCTAGCTTTGAAGTTAACAACAACAGAAAAAGCTTTGAAAGATATGAGTGAGGGTGGTTTTCTAAGCGGGCAGCATCTGGGAAGGAAGCAGTATATCACCGAGGAGCCAGGCAGCCAGTGTGGGGGCGGGGCGGGCAGGAGTACAGTGTGGAGCAGACCCACAGAAACCTTGAAACTGACTGTATCATTCAGGATTGTTTTGGTTACAAATGAGAGAAAACCAGGAGAGGGAATTAATTGACTCACGTAACTAGCATCTGGACTGAGAGAGTGTGGTGGAAACAGGTGCTCAGAGTTAAAACTAGCAGATACTGGAAGAAGGGACGGATATTGTTTGCCAAATCATCAGACGCTTTGCCACATAGAGGTTAAGGAAGAATACTCTTATAATGCGTCAGCCTGGTTCCCTGCCCAGGCTGGTATAACTATGACACTAATTTTTTTTAATTAAGAATTCTTTTTATTGAAGTGAAATTCACACAAGATGAAATTAAGCATTTTAAAGTAGCATTTAGTACATTCACAATATTGTGCAACTACCACCTCTATCTAGTTCCAAAATACTTTCATTTCCCTAAAAGAAAACCCTGTACCCATAAGCAACTGCTTCCCATTCGCCCTCTCTCCGACCCCTGGCTAATACCAATTTGCTTTCTGTGTCAAAGGAGTTACTTTTTCTATATATTTCATACCAATGGAACCATCCAATATATAGCCTTTTGTGTCTGGCTTCTTACACTTAGCATGATGTTTTCAAGGCTCATCTACATTGTAGCACACATCAGTACTTCATTACTTTTTATGATTAATATTCCATTGTATGTATATCCTGCAATTTATTTATTCATTCATCCGCTGATAGACATTTGAGTTGTTCCACCTTTTAGTTACTGGGAATAGTGCTTATTATGAACATGTGTGTGCTTGTATTTTTTCAAACACTCGTTTTCAGTTCTATTGGGTATATATCTCGGAGTGGAATTGCTAGATCATATGGTAATTCTATATTTAACTTTTTAAGGAACTGACAGTTTTCCATGGCAGCTGAGCACAGTTACATTCCCACCAGCAAGTTCCAATTTCTCCATGTCCTTGCCAACACTTGCTACTTTCCTTTTTTTAATCAGCCCTCCCAGTGGGTGTGAAGTGTACGGCACTGATTTTGCAGGGCAAGGAGTCTGAGGAGATGGTTAGCAATAGTGAGAATGGGGGTGGGGAATGGGCAAAGCTGGTCCCCCCAGTCAGAGCAATGTTGCTTTTCCTGTGGCTCTAGCTATCCTTTCAGAGCAAGCAAAGGATTATCTGGGCTTGGTTCCAGGAAGTGGGACCCCCCCCATCAGCACAACAAGTTGGCCTCTCAAAAAACAGACCTGCCTCGGGTTTTCTGGAAGCCTCTAGCTTCTGGAAATCTTAAGAATGACACATCTCCTCCCATAAACTTGTAAAGATCATGGATTCTGTTCCCATGGGGGATAGAAAAGATCTCCCTGTTTCCCTTGATCATTGCCATCTATTGGTAAATGTCTAAAATTTCCTGATGGACCTCCTATCCATTTGTAGGAAAAAGTTTAGTTCAGGCTATCTGTCTTTCCTGCCCTTTTTCAAGACCATGATAATTACAGGTGGCCCACTGGGGTAAAGGGACCCATCTTCTTGCAGCTGGGGGTGACTGGCTCAGGGGCTCCAGCCACTCCAGAGGCAGTACCCCCTATACCTGTCTATCCACAGTCGATTACGAGCATGCCCTCTGCAGGGAGATGTGTCTGAGATCGGATCTCATCTCTGCCACTGACCAGCTAAGTGACTTGGGTCAATTACTTGATCCCTCCAAGTTTTGATTTCATCATTTGAAAAATGGCATACTGTCCATAACACACACTTGGAGGGCTTGTTGAGAGAATAAAGGAGATAATATATTCAAAATTGCCAGGATCTGGCAAACAGTAGCAAATGTAACTGTCATTATATAGGTCTTAATGCATGTTCAATTATAAATCCCTATGGGAGGGTAGTGTTTCTAGATGGTTCACAGTCCTCGGCCAAACAGTGCCAGGCACTTTCTGGGAGCAGGTGTTGACAGCAGAAGAGCAAAGGAGAGGCAGGGAGGGGACAAAAGTGGAAAATGTCTTCTGGGCACCATTGGTGTTCCTGGCAGTGAGTAATCTGAATGTGCCAGGACCCCTCTAGGGCCCACCAGGAGGATGGGTGGTGGGAAGGTTGGATGCCACTCTGCCCGGAAGGGAAGACTGGGGATACTAGCTAGTGTTTAGCTACTATCTCTCCTGGTTGGGGTATCTTCTGTGAGTCTCTTGACGTCACTCAGTGCCAGCCACCTATGGCCATAGTCAGAAAAATCCTGAC
The DNA here is from genome assembly GCF_004348235.1 of Phoca vitulina. Lineage (NCBI taxonomy): Eukaryota > Metazoa > Chordata > Mammalia > Carnivora > Phocidae > Phoca > Phoca vitulina. The sequence continues at coordinate 4,268,729 of NW_022589744.1, forward strand.
TCAGGTCAGGACCACCTGGTCCTTTCATCAACCTCATAAATGCTGGTCTATGGGGAGGGGGGTAAGCAATTTTCCCACTGATAGATCAGGACAACCTCAGAGGACAGAGATGCAATCCCTAACTCATTCCTTTATTCCCATGGGATGGGGGAGTGCAGAGACCCCCAGCCTTCCCCAGGAGAAGACAACCCCAAGTTCCCTGGAACATAGGAGAAACCCAGGACCTCAGGTTTATGAGGGTTTCTGAACCTTGGCACTATTCATATTTGGTTGGCAGGGTCAGGAGCTGCCCTCAGCATTGTAGGATGTTGAGCAGCATCTCTGGGCTCTACCCTACTAGATGCCTGTAGCAATCTACCCCCATTTGTGATAGAACGGACTAGAGGGTCTCAGTTCATCGGGCACCACCAGACCACTGTAAGGCAGGTAGGTGTTCTTTATTATTTAAATGAGCAAATTAAAGCTCAGAAGGACTAAATGCTCTTGCCCATGCTCACTCAGTAAGTTTAAGATGGAACTAGGGTTCATTCATTCATTCATTCAACATGCCTGGCACCTCCTGGAGTGATGGGAGTGATCTAGCTTCAGAGCTACCCATTGTGGGAGCAACATATTTTGGTCAATGGATTGTCCCTGACTGGCTCTCTAGAGGCACAGGCGCCATTTTGGTTGGGAGACTCAGATATTCTCCCACCCAAACCCCAGCTTCTGTGTGTCATAGCAGTTTCCCAAACAACACTGGAAAGGAAGGAACATATTTCGCCTTCTCTCTGGGGTGCCCTTCATGTGCCCCACTGTCCCACCCCATTAGCGGCTGCTTGCCCCGTCCTGTGACTCACTCTCTTGAGTTTGATATTATTTTTTATTTTTTTTAGAAGGAGGGGAAGGGCAGAGGGAGAGAGAGAATCCCAAGCAACGTCCCGATATTTTTTTTTTCTTTTGTTGCTTTTTTAAAAAATTTAAACTTTAGGTACTTAACATACAGTGCAATATTGGTTTCTGGAGTAGAATTCAGTGATTCATCATCACTTACCTAAAACACCAGTGCTCATCACAAGTGCCCTCCTTAATACCCATCCCCCATCTAGTCCATCCCCCACCCACCTCCCTCCATCAACCCCCAGGTTGTTCTCTGTTGTTAAGAGTCTCTTATAGCTTATTTCCCTCTTTTTTTCCCCCTCTTCCCCTTTCCCATATGTTCATCTCTTTTATTTCTTAAATTCCACATATGAATGAAATCATATGGTATTTGTCTCTCTCTGACTTATTTCACTTAGATAATACACTCTAGCTCCATCCATGTCATTGCAAACGGCAAGATTTCATTCTTTTTGATGGCTGAGTAATATTCCAGCGTGTGTGTGTGTGTGTGTGTGTGTGTGTGTGTGTGTGTATCACACCTTCTTTATCCATTCATCAGTCGATGGACGTTTGGAAGGCCCTGACACTATGAGACTTTTTAACTATAGATAAACTTTAACCCCTAAGCATACCCTGGACCTGAAGTCCTTCCTCAAAACAGTGAGTAGATGGGCCTAGAACAGTGGTTCTTAACTGGGGCAGTTTTGTTCCTCAGAGGACATTTGACAATGTCTGGAGACATTTATGGTTGTCACAACTTAAGGAGGGGGTAGTTATTGGCATCTAGTAGGTAGAGTCCAGGGGTGTATGACAGGACAGTCCCCTACAAGAAGAAATAATGAAGCCCTAAAATGTCATTATGCCAAGTGTGAGAAATCCTGAAATAGGTAAATTATCAAATTCACGTGCAGCTCCCAAAAGGTGAGGTAGGGTGGGGTGGGGTGGGCAGGTGGCAGTTTTCATCAGATTTGGGCAGATTGCTGGGTGACCCTCCAGCCCAGTTAGCTTTGGATGGTCTGGTTTATGCCTGCGGCCCCAGCAGAATTAACAAGTCTCTGTTTTACTCTCATGAATGTCCTGGTTTGGACAAGTAGCTATATAGTCACCCAATTACTGGGCACAAACAACAGCCTCTCCCTATGAAGACAAAATTCCCTGGACAAGGGGACAGAATTCTGCTTCTTTCAAATCCCAGCAAACCCTGGAGACAAGTGAGCATCAGGTGCTTGGGGTGGGGACAGGAACCTTCACAGAGACACAGAAATCATTCTGGGCCTTTGGAACAAAATGATCCTCCTAACTCACAAAATGATTACTCTGTTTTCAGGCTAATAAAATTTCCTGGCATCTCCTCTCTGGCCTTTAATCTTTTCTTCAAAGTTAGTTTCTTGGGTTTTCTTCTGTTATGGATCGTTCTTGTGCAGCAGTGGTTGAGGGCCAGGGAATCCTGGTTAAACGGCTTTTGGAAGAACCACCCAGAAAGATGCTCTCTCCTACTTGAGAAACCTTCGGGAGCTCTTTGATGCTGAGCTGTTCTCTCCTGGGTCTGCCCCCAGCCGGGTGACTCCTTCAGGCCTTTTGGAGGCTATCTGAGACGCTTCATGGAAAGAGTCCTCACTCAGGTCTCATTGTGTCACAGGCTCTTGCCTGAACCAGCCATTGCGAAGGAGAATGGAATCCCTGGGATTGGCTTGCGCCCATGAGCGTCCATCCCCCGGGGCCTTAGAAGACTCAGGGAGCAAGTGTTCACCCCCAAAAATCCCAAATTGGGGTCTGTTCGCAAAGTAGAACACAGGAGTGTCTATCAGGTAGGCCACAGACATTTAGGCTTGTTTCCATTGAACTGTGAGGTAGATACACCAGTTAAAGCATCTGCATTCTTCTCAGAGGGAACCCTTTGCTCATCTCTTTGATGATGGGGTGGGCCGAGGTGGCCATCTTTTGTGTCAAATGGCCACTGCCCTGGGCCATGGATGACTGGACCAGAAATGGGAACCTGACACCCTGACAGCCAATCCACGGGCTTGTCAGTGACCAATGACATGGGCTGACGTGGGCTGACTCCGTGACCATCGGAATCCCTCTCTCTGGGGAAATACCATAGAGAACCACTTAGGCTGTGAAGGGACCAGGAGGAAGTAGGGTCAGTCGAAGTTTTGTGAAAACAGACAAGCCGAGAAAGAGGAGGCACATCCAGAAGGTTCTATCACGTGTGCTTCCATTTATATCACACTCTTGAAATGACAAAATTATAGCAGTGGAGGAAGATCAGAGGTTGCCACGGGCTATGGAGGGGAAGGTGTGACTATAAAGGAGCAGCACGAGTGAGAGTCTTCCCGATAAAATAGTCCTTGATCTGAATATGGTGGTGGTTACACGTATGAAATCCTATGCACACGATAGGATTTCATAGTACTACGTGCACGCGCGCAGCATTCAAAACCTGTTGAGCTCCGAATAAGGTCTGTAGTTTAGTGAATAGTATTTTACTAGATCCAAGCCTTGATTTTGCTAATGTACTGGTTACATTGGGGAAAGCTGGATGATGCCTATGTGGCAACTCTCTCCATTATTTTGCAGATTCTTTCGAGTCTTAAATTATTTCGAAGTGAAAAGTCTTAAAAAGAAAAAAAAGCTGAAATATTAATAAGAGTGACAGAAAAAGTTCCAGCTCCCAGAGCTGCCCCAAATCCAGAGATTTCTAGCCCCTGGGTGGGTCGGCCCATCTGTGTTTATTACAAAGCAAGAAGCCTGAGCAGAACACGCTCCTAGTACATAAGTCTTTGTATGCATATTTTGTTATTTCCTTAAGAAAAGAAAGTCCCCCGCAGCAAAATTGCTGTGAATAAGTACATTTTTAAGACTTTTGTTACTTCACGATAAGTACATTTTCAGGATTTTTGTTACTTCACGCCAAATTGCCCTCCAGAAAAATCTTAATGGATATTCTCACCTGCAGTGTATAAGAGGGCTGGCTTCCCCATCTCTTGCCAAAATTGGGTTTTAATCTTTAAAGAAAGTGTAGTCTTTGCCAAGTTGATAGATAAAACATTGTATCTCATTGTTCTTTTCTTCCAGGAATTCTAAATTATTTTCTTGGGCCAAGTTGGACCATATAATTGGCTACTTACCTGGAGACTCTGGCTTGGCTTTTCACTTGGTCACTATCATGAAGTTGCATTTTAACCTTATGCCCTGACTTGATAAAGATCAGTACAGAAAAGGCCATGTGAAATTTGCTGCTGCATTGACAGTTTTCAAAAACCCCAAATGTTGTTGAGGATCTCATATCTTATATTGCTCCGTCTGTCTTTGATGTAATAAAATCAGACTTAAGAAATTTCCTTTAGAATTCAGTGCTAGGAAAGGCTTTCATTCCCTGAGGAACACACATGCTTCTGCTTTTCCAGCTATGAGAACCCTAGAGCTGATCATGGTCCTCACTTTTTTTTTTTTTTCTGCTAGGAAATGCAGAACCAAGTTTAAGAATCAATGACAGCAATTTTGTTAACACTTGTGGGAAATGTATTTATTTATGTTTTTATTGCCTTCAGTCCTGACCTTCTATGTTTATTTTATTATTCACTTAATGTATTTTAGTTTCAAGCCACTCCAAATCTTGTGGAAAGAGGCAAAAGCCAAAATTTCTCAATTATGAGCTCTGGTAAGCACTGCATCCCTGGTGCGTAGCCCGGTTCTGGCATATAACGTAGTGCTCGCATAAATATTTGCTGAATGAATAAATGAACAAATGAATGAAAGCACTTGATAACAAACCAACTAAGAATAGCACTGACAGTGATTGAAGAGAAATACTAGTTCCTAGTTGATCCAAGAGTAAGAAAATGTTATCATGGAAAGTAGGGCTTCAAGAAGCTTGGCAGGAAAGAAGTACCAATCGTCTCAAAAATGCTCAGTCATATTTCTGGGAACCCAACTGAGAAAATGATCCTAAATGCCTTCAAAATTTTAGGAACAAAGATGTTCATCATTGAATTGTTCAATCAAAAATTTTTGAACAATTGACAACCTAAAAGTCAAATAATAAGGGAATTAGTAAGAAAATTATGCTGATCTGTGTAATGGAAAGTGGTAGCTCTTTCACATATTCAGTACAAAGCGTTCTTAATGACTTGTAGAAAAATGAATGCAACAGTGTTAAACGCAAGAGTAGGAATTATATAATCCTTATGTTCCCCCCAATGTAAGGAAATATGCATAGAAGAGAGGAAATAAACGAAAATGTTATCAGTGCTTGTCTCCACTTGTGTGACAGTGGGTGAATTTTATTATTTGATCTTGACTTGCCTGTAGTTTCCAAGTTTTCAAAAATAAGCATGCATTTTATAAGAAGAGAATAGGCTTCATTAAAATAGGAAAGAAAAAAAGATACTAAGCAACAGAAAGGCCCATTGAAATGCATTTTGGGACCAAAAAATATTTGTTTGTTTGTTTGTTTTTTTTGCTTTTCTTCCTGACAACAATCAGTGCCCTGGAAGGCTCACCTGCCTATGGTGTGGTGTTTTAAAAATATGTCCTCAAATTCAAGGTTGAGTTCAGTCCCTCTCCCCTTGAGTATGTGCTGTCCTCAGTGACTTGCTTCAGATAGAATCTGGTGGCAGTGCTGACTTCCAGGAGTAGATTGGAAAAGGCATCACTTCTTCCTCGCTATCTCTTGGATCATTTCCTTTGTGGGGGAGCCAGCTGCCACGTTGTGAGGACATTCCCACAGCCCTACAAAGATGCCCCAATGCGGAGGAACCGAGGCATTTCTCGTGGCAATGGCCATGAGAGTGAGCCTTCTTTGAAGCACTTCTTTGAAGTGCTCCAGACCCAGTCGAGCCTCCAGCTGACAACAGCTCTGGCGACCCCTTTACTACAGCCTCGTGAGAAATCCTGTGCCAGTCCACCGAGCTGAACCACTGCCGAATTCCTGATCCACGGTGAGATAATAATTTGTTTTCAGTTGCTAAGTTTTGGAGTAATTTGTTACGCAGTAACGGATAACTAAAATACATGGCAACTATTAACTCTGCGTGAAGGGTGTATATATGTGTGTGTATAAACCTTTGGAAGTGACTCAGTGGATTAAAAATTAGCAGTCACTGTTTCTTCTGTTTCTGAGTGCATCTTGACAATGTGTATCAAAAACCCTAAAATGGTGTATAGCCACTGACCAAGAATCCGTTTTGGAATTTATTCTAGGGACATGAAAATCTCCCATAAGGACGCAATCCACAAGCACAGGGAGTTTTGTTGGCTTGACTTACCACTGGGTCCCCAACACTTAGGACAGTACACAGTATGCAGTAGGGGCTCAGAACATATTTTTTGAATGAATGAATGAATGAATGAATGAAATAATTGGTGAAGTGTTTGAAGATATAAAGATTAGAATATTTATCACAGTGTCATTTAGGATAGTAAAAAAAATTGAGAACCACTTAAATGTTAGGACATGTAAACTGAAAGTAAATGATGAGTTAGGATGAACTATAATGCATCTGTACAAAATGGAATATTATGTAGCCCTTAAGAATATGTGGAAAGACCTATATTTTGTAGTGGAATCTTTCTTCACGATGTCCCCTGAATGACCTATTAGATTAACCAACATTTTATTCCTCTTCAAAATACTAATTAATTCCCATGACATGCTGAATATTTTCTTTTCCCCAAATTCCTATTTTCTCATATTTCCGTGCAATTTTGCTCCCACTGTGACTTGCCATGAGTCAACTTTTGATGTCTGTTCTATTGTTTTGTGGTTAATTTAAACAAATCCCACATGAACTGATAAAATACAAGTGCAAATAATAGAGTTGTTTCAATAACCATAAAATAGAATGTTTAAGAAAGATAATAAAAATGAGTTTTTAAAAAATGGCTCTCGAGCTACTTGTGGGCAAGGTAACTCCAGAAGACTAGAAAATATTGCAAAAATCTAGGACTTTGCAGTCGGGTGGCTTTGTGACTATTTTGCTTTTCTTTAAATAAACTCAAATTGGAAATTTTAAGTCAAGCATATGGGTGTAGTTTATGCAAGAAAGAAACACCACACTTAGAGAGAAGTCATCTTTTCTGAATGGTTGTGCATTTATAAGCTTTAAGTTACAATAACATGTTTAAAGGGTGTGCATGTCAGCGTCTGTGGCCCTGGCTCTGGATGGCCAGTTTTGAGTTCCAGTGGAGTCTGAGATGAGGGCTTCGCTGTCCTGCCCTGAAAAGGCAACACAAGAAGTAATAATATTTGAATGAAGTGAGCAAGTTACCAAGCAGTTTAAGTATGACAGTGGTTATCATGGGATCGTGGGGGTTTCTTTTCCTTATCTTTATTAGCTATAAGAATCAGGTGTTATTTTTATAAATTCTCTAAAAAGTAAAGGCATTCCCATGGCATTCTGCCCAGCTGAGCCTTCTTCCTCCCCAGGCTGCCCACTGCCAAAGAAATCAGCTGTTACTTGGACACGTTCGTTCACTAGCCACTAGGTGCGGCTTCCCTCACCTGGCCAGCCTTCAACTCCCCTCCCTCCCCAGACTCCCTGGGATTCCCCTGCACTCACAGAGTTCCAACTGTTTTTGCCTTCGGGGGGGGTGGGTGGGTCTCCATGCCAGGGCTGTCCTGTGGTGGGTGGGTGAGCCGCCCCCCGCACCCCCTGTCCCTCCCCCATGCCCAGCCAGCCCTCCCTCCAGCTCGCTCCTTCTTCTGGGGCCTCTCCAGGTGAGAGTTAGCCAGGTGGGGGCGGCTGCAAAGGTATCTGCCAGGTTCTGAGAACCGCAGTGCTATTTTTCTCTCTCCACCCACGACCAGGCAGCTCAAAAAAAAAAAAAAAAAAAAAAAAGGAAGAAAAAAGTCGGGAAGAGGGAAAAGTGGGGAAGAGGCTTCTAGAAACAGCTATAGAAGGGCATCTAGTCTCCTAAGCCCCAGAGGAAGGCAAGAGAAAGAAAGTCCCCCTTGAAGATGGGATGGGCTTTGAAGAAAGCCATTAGGGGGAGACGAGCCCCAGGAAGGCTCTGCACCCCCCACCCAGGCTGCCTCTTTGGGCCCCTGAACATGGCAAGGCCAGAGACCTGGTGCCCAGCCTTGCCGGCACTGCTTAGGGCTTATGTAACCAGAAGCCAGTTATTAAGTTGGGCCTCAGTTTCCCCATCTGTAAGATGGGAACAATGACTTCTCTGCGGAGATGCCACGAGGATTACATGCCATGATTATGTTGACATTGCTCAGGGTTGGGGGGTGCCGGGTAGGAGTTAGTCCTTCCCTCCTACCTATTCGCTGGTTTCTGTGTTTGTGACATCCCCTTTCCTTCCTTTTCTTTGTCAGACCGCAGCCTTCCTGCCCTCCTCCTCCAGGAAGGCCCTGGCACTGCTCCCATCTCTGCTCTGGCCGTTGGCTCGGTTTATCTGGTGTTGCTCACCCTGTTCTTTAACCTCTCTGGACTTGCCTTCCCTCTTCTGTAAAATGGGCACAGCAAATAGGACCTGCCCTGTGTGGTCGCCGTGGGCTTTAAATAAATGCATGTACAGTAACAAGAAGAGTGCCCGGCATACTTGTGATGCTCGCTCAGTGCGTGCGTGACTGTGTGTGTGTGTGTGTGCGCGCGCGCGCGCATGCTTGGTGTGCGCGTGCACACGTGTGTTTATAACCTGCGTTATGCTTGTATTTTTTTTTGCCATTTTCACCTGTTTCTGTTGAGTCCTCGAGCCCACCACCAGCTCTTCCATTTCTTTAGAGCCATATTGTACTTTCCCCTCTTATGCCTAGAATAGACCTCTCTGCAATATATTTATTGAATTAGCTTTTTAAAAAAAGAATCTTGGAGAGACATCCAGTTCTGCTTTCTCGGAGCCAAAAGCACTTCTCGCACATTTCCTGCAGGCAGAACCTTGCTCCCTGTTATGTGCACGGGGACAGACTGTGAAAATAGATGGCCTTTGCTTTGACCGTGTGCATTAGCATTTTAGCTGAACTGTAATTTCACCCCTCAGGGCACCCGATAGGCGGGAGAAAAAGCTCAGGGCTTGAAACACTCACTCCAGTGCATCTGGAGGCAGCATTTGCCTCCAGCTGCCAGGCCGATGGACAGACTCAGAACGTGGGTTTCCTTGGTGTGAGGTCGTGAAAAGTTTTCGAAAGCTGATCTTTAATTCATGTGTGTGTGTGTGTGTGTGTGTGTGTACATCTCGTCTCCTAAATTAGTTTGTGAATACCACGGGCCAAACACAGCAATGGTTTGCTAGACTCGGAGCAGTCTTGGGGTCCATTCATTCATTCACTCCTTCAACGCACACTGTTCCGAGCCCCTCGTCGTGCCAAGCACCGCTCTCGTGCTGGGATCCGGCAGTGAACATGGTGGACAAGCTTGCTCCTCTCCCGGAGCTTACATTCTGATGGGACAGGGCACACACACAGACTGATAAACAGGCCGGCACTTTTCCGAGCTCACCTCCTAAGCATCCAGCCGGTGTGCCTTGAGCCACATTGCGTGAGGCCGCTAGGTCGTGGGAAGGTTTGGGTTTTATGTTAAGGGTGATGGGAAGCCACTGGAGGGCTTGAACCAGGGAAGGTATTTGCTGGGACCAGGTCACACTGACGGCTGTGCAGAGAGGGTCATGGGGGATCGAGGGTGAACTCAAGGAGATGGGCAGAGAGGGTGGTGCACATGGAGCAAAGGGAGAGGATTGAGTACGTTTTAGAACAGGGCTTTCAGTAGCAGCGCCACTGACATTTTGGGCTGATCTTTCTCTGTTGGGGGGGGGTGCTGTCTCGTGCATCGCAGCATTCCTGGCCTTTGACCTTTACTTTCTAGATGCCAGTAGCACCTCCCTCCAGTTGTGACAACCAAAAATGACTTTGGATATTGCAAAACGGCGCCCTCGCCCTGGAGAACCATGGCTATCCAGTAGACCCGACAAGACTTGCTGATGGGTTGGAGATAAGTGGGCAGGTATAGACATGGGATGGTGAGGGTTGTAGTGGATGGAGGACTGGTTTTGACCTCTCACTCTGGGCTACACACTATATTACTCCCTGGAAGGGCAAATGCAAGCATAACCCAGCATGACACCCGATTTCAAAAAGGAAACTGGTAAGGCTGGCAATCAAGTATTCCCACAAGGAAGTGTAAAATGGCAGCACGGTAAGTACAGCAAAGAAGGGATGTAGGTACTAAGCAGGTGTATGAGGGGTTGGGAGGAGGATGCGCCAGCCTGGGAGGAAAGAGAAGGCTTCTGCAAGAATGAATAATTCAGGGTAAGGTGGCATTAACTAGGCTTGGAGAAGGATGTTTCAGGCAGAGGGCACAGCAGGTGCAAAGGCCCTGTGGTTGGAAACATCACAGCACATTTGAGGAATTGAAGGAAGGCCAGAGAGTCAAGAGAATGTGGGGCCAGATGGGGGAAGATGATGTTAGGGGTGGGGAGTTTGCCCAGGGCTTCACAGCCATGTTAGGGGGCTTGGTCTTTCTCAAGGGCAATGGGATGTCCTTGGAGTGTTTGAAGAAAAGTTGTGGCAGCATAGGGCTTCACTCTGCCTGCAGGGAGGGGGCAGACAGGAGAGGCTGAGTGAGGCAGTGGACAGGAGGCTCCTGCCGGAGTCAGGGTGAGCCCTCGGCAGGGGCTTGGACCCAAGAGGGTGGGTGTAAGTGTGTGGTGCGTGGGGGAGGCGCAGGTGCAGAAGGATGGACCTGGCAGGTCTTGCTGAAGCTGGGATTCTATGGCTGAGGTGCCTATTCCAGGCCTGACCCCGTGTTCCCTACGTTCCCTACGTTCCCTACATCGTTCCCTACATCGTGTCCTAGCCACCGGCCTGCCCCTCAGAGAGCTCCCACTTAACACAACACTGAGAAAGCCCTCCCACGCCCACACCGGGGGGCACTGCCCAAAATTTCAGGGCCGGGACAGAGAGAGAGGAGTCTCTACCAGCCGGAGGGTCCCAGGCTTGAATTCCTCCACGTGTCAGACACGGACTCTCACTCCTTCAACAGACGCTCACGGCGCAGCAGCTTGGGGCCAGGCGCGGAGCTCAGGGCCACCGGGGCGCCGTCTCGCGCTGTCCCCTGAGCTCGGACTCCAGGGGCCTTGACTTCTCGCCCGGCAAAGCGACTCGGGGTCGGGGGGCAGGTGGCTGGGCCGCAGCCAGGGGGCACAGTTGTACCCGTGGGGGCCGCAGCTGAGCCCTGGCAGCCCCCCCAATCTCCCTCCTCCCCCGTCCCCCTCCTCCGCGGCTCAGCTGCTCCGCTCCCCGAATACTCGGTTCCTATTTACAGAGCAGCCCCGCGAGGCCTGCCGGGGGGACCCACACGCCGGCAGTCAGCCCTGTGCCCGGACTCCGAAGCTGGCTCCATACTTCTCTTCCCACGGGAATCCCCTCATCCGCTGACACACGGCCCCTTTCTCAAAAAGGACTGGAAGAGAGAACAGCCCCAAGGCCCTTCTCCTGCCTTTTGACCACCCCGGGCGGGGTCTCAGCAGATCCCAGGGCTGTGGTCTCCCTCCGAGCGCTCACACTTCCTTCGTGGGGCGCTCTAACGCTTCACTCGGACTCACTCCTCTCCGGGGCCCCCTGGCGTAGGCGCTCTTCTCATTTCCTTATGCAGGTGGGGAAACGGAGGCACCGGGAGGCCCAGGTCACTCACCCTGCTCGCCGGGGGACGCCAGGCAGCGTGGCTGCAGACTTTGCCCTTAAGGGCGCCCTAGGTTGCCTCTCCAAAGCCAGATGCACGGGGGCGCAGGGTGCGGGGGGCAGGGGTGCAGGGCGGGTGAGAGGCCGGGGTGCGGGGCAGGTGGACGCAAATGGGGCCTGACTCGCAGGGGCGGCCAGGATCGGGCACGAGCCCAGCCGGAGGCTCAGCTGTGTCCCAAGGGTCAGGGGCGGGGGGCGGGGCGGGGGGAGAGGCAGGGGAGCAGCAACCCTCCGGGGCGGGTTATCCAGTCCTGCCGGGTCTGCCTGGTGCTCGCTCAGGCCGTCCCCTCGGCCTCCTCCTCGATCCCGCGGGGCCTCTGGGGTCGCCCCGCCGGGTACATCACGAGGGGCTGCTCGCACCCTGCGGGTCCCTGGCTGCTGCTGAGGATGCTGCTCGGTGCAGGACGACCCAGCGGGCACCATTCCGCGTCGCGGTCAAGGCAAGGCAAGAAAACGCAGCGCGGAACCAGACGCGGGGAAGCTGAACCAGCCCCGGGGGGCAGGGGTGGGGAGAGTGGGGGCTGAGGGCTGCCCTTCTGCCTCCTGCCGTTCTAGGCAATGTGCGCCCGAGGCAGGAGCCGCAGAGATGTGTAAAAGTGACCAGCCCAGAGGGAAGTTCAAGGCCAGCCCAGGGGCCAGCCACCGAGGACCCCTCGTTCTTCCTCAGTAATTGTCCCACCAGTGCTCCCACTGGCAGCCGAAAGCCCCTTAACTTCTGGAGGTTCAGGTGAGAGCACGGCAGGCCGGGGACGGGACCTTAATCCAGTGGACACGAGTGCTCGGGACCCCACTCAGTGGGCTGGGAGCAAGGCCTTGAGGAAAGAGAACGCAGGACAGGCAAGTGTGGATACGCTGGGAGGGGACAGAGAGGCAGCCGTGGGACAAAGCCCTGAGCCTGCAGGGAGAGCAGCCCCCCAAAAGAAGGCGAGGAAGCAAGCAAAGGCGAACTTTGCCAAGGCTGACCCTCAGCATTTAGAGGTAGGATTATTGTTACTGGCTTTTTCTTTTTTTTTAAGATCTATTTATTTTTCAACTAACATCTTTTTTTGTTTTGTTTTTAAAATCAATTAATTAACATATAGTGTATTAGTGTCAGAGGTAGAATTCAGTGATTCATCAGTCGCATATAACACCCAGTGCTCATCACATCAGGTGCCCTCCTTAGTGCCCATCCACCAGTTACCCCATCCCCCCACCCCCCTCCCCTCCAGCAACCCTCAGTTTGTTTCTATGATTAAGAGTCTCTTATGGTTTGCCTCTCTGATTTCGTCTTATTTCTCCTTCCCTTCCCCTATGTTCATCTGTTTTGTTTCTTAAACTCCACATGAGTGAAATTACATATTTGTCTCTCTGACTTATTTCACTCAGCATAATACCCTCTGGTTTCATCCACGTTGTTGCAATTGGCAAGGTTTCATTCTTTTTGATGGCTGAGTAATACTCCAGTGTGTGTGTGTGTGTGTGTGTGTGTGTGTGTGTACACACCCCCTCTTCTTTATCCATTTTTCTGTTGATGGTCATCTGGGTTCTTTCCATATTTTGGCTATTGTGGATATTTATTTATTTTAAAGGGGGAAGGGGAGAGAGAGAGCGAGCGAGCAGGGGGAGGGGCCGAGGGAGAGGGAGAGAATCTCAAGCAGACTCCCTGCTGAGCACAGAGCCTGATGCGGGGCTCGATCTCACCACTGGGAGATCATGACCTGAGCCGAAATCAAGAGTTTGATGCTTAACCAACTGAGCCACCCAGGCGTCCGAGCTTTTACTTTTTTTTGAGGCTAAGAGTGTTGAGTGTTAAGACTCTGGATGTTTTGGAATGTTCCCTACCTGTTTCACATTTAAAAATTACCCCCAATTTTTCGCCTATGAATAAAATAAATCCAGGCTGAAGGCTGTTGATGCCAGGAGCAGCGGCAGCCCCGGAGCCGGGTGCACAGCGTGGCCAACAGGATGGACAGCGTCCTCATCAGTTGCTGTGTCCCCTACCGTTTGGGAGCGAAGAACGGAAGCTCCCGGCAGGCAGCCCCGCCCCCGGTGTTCCGCCCCCCTTCTCCAGCACATTCCTGGCACCTGTGCCCACCTCCCGGCCCCCAGCAGGTGCTCTGTCACGGGCTGATACAGGAACGAGGGATTGAGCTGAGGCTCCTTTATCCCGGTAACTGCTGGGATTTCAAATCAAAGCACAAAGTATTTTAAGAAAAACCAGCGTGAACTTAAACGGAGAGGCATGCGTGGACAGGAGATCCCGAGTGGAATGCTGGTGGCACGGCTGCTGAATAATTGCGATGCCACAAAGAGACCAAGCAAACGAGACCGAGGACACCGAGGGATGATCATTATGTTTATTCGTACACACTTGCTTCCAAACTACAATTAATGTATCTAACAAAGCATATCATGCAAACAAAGATCAGAGGTTATACAAATTGAGGAAAGCAGCGCAGTAATGTATACATCCATCTTGCCTGCTTTAAACCAAATGTTACTGGACAGTTGAATGGCCTCTACATTTTGTCAGAAGGTGATTATACAGAAGGAAAAACCTCAACCTCCATCTCTTCATCTTCCTCCTCCGTACAGATTTGGGATCTTATATGATGTTTTCCAATGAATGATTTAAACACGACATGTCCTACACACACACACACACACACACACACACACACACACACACACACACACACTTTCTCTCTCTCTCTCTTTCATGGGGCAAAAGCAACGAATTCAAATGTCTCTGACCATCTAGAAAAGATATTCTGAAAGACCCTGATAGAAGGGATAGGAGGTGAATTTTTAGACCATTTAGACTCAAAAGAATAACTTCCTTCATGGATGATTTTGAATAGTCCACTGATCCCCTTAAGAATCCCATTCTTCCAGGAAGAATATCAACAAAAATCTATGAACAATCACAGGAATAAATACTCCTAAAGTTAAGCAGAGGAGACAAAGACACAGTTATTTAATCAGAAAATGCAAAGCCACCTTTTGTCTTATTTTAGAAAAAAAAAAAAAGGTTCTTATAGACTTGACAGTTTCTGAAAAGTAGGGTTCTGTCTACTCACATAAGAGAGAATTTGGAGACAGATGCCCTTGGGAGTGTTTGCTGCTGCCTCTTCTTTCTTGGGGATATTGAAGCATATCTGAATTGCCCAGTGGACAAAATCCTTACAGGGCACCTCTGAATTTTCACTGAGTGTGAGCCTTGGGGGACCTGTGGGGACTGGAGACAGAGCTGAGGAAGTGCCATGCCTCCCAAGCCAAAAGGTGGTCACAGAGCCTCACAGAGCAAGGAAAGGGATCCCAGGGACCCCAGGGGAATGCTATCCTAGGGCTGCATCTGGAAGGGGAAAATAAAGCTATCTTTCCTATGGTCCAAAAGCTTCCAGACCTTAGACGGTTGTCCCCAGTGTGCCTCAAAAACATGGAGGGCATCAGTCTGCCAACACGTTCCACCTGAATTTCCAGCCGTTCTGATGTGGACTTCATATACCACTGGCATGGGGAAATCCTGCAGTGGGAGTGCAGGTCAGGGGCGCTCTAGCTGACCCCAGCTGAGTCCTCCTACAGGCTCCATGGAATTGGAGTCTTATCAAATTGTCAGTAGATTTATTTTAAAAAAAGAATTGAGTTATTAAAGTTCTCTATAAAAAAGTACAAATAGCCCAGTATACTGTTGTTCTATTGGAATTAACTAATTTCTTCCTTAAGGTTTAAAAAAAGGTCTTTGGAACTTATGGGCCTTAGTGTAGGGTCATTGTAAGGCTGTTTGATGACTGAGTTTGACCTACACAATTATCAACTGACACCTGATCACGCAGATCAGAGGCACAGGGGCCCTAGTCATACATGATTTTAACCCTCCCAGAGAGTCCCTGACATTAGAAAATGAACAGGATTGTGGTTGACACCATTTCTAGATGCCTTCACTCACTATAACTCAGGTAACCTTCCCCAAGTTTCTGTATCTTCCGCAGCAGAAATATACAGCATTCCCTAGATTTTGTCTCATCGGCCCAAATGGGAAATGACAGACATGTTTACAGTCTGGTATATTCCATAAGATGTAACCCAAGCAACTCAAGGAAAAGGTTTTAAAAAATAGTTTCCCACTTGTCACTTTAGCGTGTGGTCAGTAAGAACCAGAGTGCCCTTTTCCTTCACTGGAACTGTCTTGGCCTCGCTGCTCCTCTCTTAACGACCATCATCCTTTGGGTCCCCGGGTCAGTGTCTCCTTCCTGATGATGACTAGTGTGCTCAGTGGGGGACCAGGCACTCCTGCCCTTGCTGGGCTTAAAGAGACAGGAAATGGTGTGATATGCACACACAAGAAATAGGTGACTTCGTAAGACCAGAGTGAGAAAGTGACTGTCAGTTGGTGTTGCCTTTCTGAGGCATTTTATCAGACTCTCACTTTCTCTCCCTCTTCAGTCCTGAGAAAATGAATCCCTGCAAAAACCCAGATTTCTCCCACTAAGGGCAATCAGGTGGGGACTGGAGTGTTAGTTCCTTCTGCCACTTCTCCATCCGTCCCCGGCCGCCATCGTTCCCGGCAGGAAGCCACAGAGGAAGGCGGGTGGGAACCTACCGACTTCCGGTGCGCGCTGGATGGTTTGGCTCTGCCCAGAGAACTGTGAGCCACCTCAAGGCAGGCAGGGGCAGGGGGGCTTCCGGTGGCCGCTGAGGATGCGGTTGGCCTTCACGGGATGCTTTTTGAGGAGGATTAGACTGTGTTCCTGGCAACAAACTTGCTCTCAGGGACCAGCAGGAGGTGGATATCAAATGCACCAACAACCAACGATGCAAAGCCACTGGAAATGGCAGTAGCTTCCTTCCCGAGGTGCCCTCTCCTTCCTTCCACACCCTCCTACCTTCCTCCTCCTGCAAGCATCCTTCCGGATACACTCAATCCCTGCTCTTCTTTAAACGCCTTATGGACCTCAGCCTCCACCGACCTCTCCCCTTTCTGAACACCAACGGGTAGCTCTCTTGGGTCTACACCCTCGTTCCAGCAAGTACGTCAGCTCATCAGCTCGCTCTGCTGAGGATTGCAGCTCAGAGAGGTGCTCCACAACCCTTGGCTGGTTGTCTCAACTGTGTTCTTTCATCACCTTTCAACCGACCATCTCAGGTCAAGTTTCCGAAGTGCCCTAAACACTCTGATTTTCGGCCAACATTCCTCATAAGAAAGCCTGACACATCTCATAAGACAAGACAGACGGAGACTCTGCCTTCACTGGCACCAGGTCGTGGGGATCAAAGAGAAGCAGATGTGAAAAGCAACCACTGCCTTTTGAATTAGTTCCTGCCTTTAGTGAACTGCCCATTAACCTCTGAAGGCTATACCTGGCTGCGCACTCTAGATACTTCCATTGAAACTTTAGACATCTTTAGATAAGATGCCAAGAGAGGGGCTGCCAACCCATTGGCCTGCAGCCTCAGAGCCAAGTTCTGCTGCTGAGTAGCCCCCACCGTCCAAGGGAAAAGAATGCAAGCCAACGTGAATGGCCCTTCAGAGTCTCGGGCCACAGAGTCTGGCAGAGAAGCAGACTGTGCTAGATGCTGCCTGGGCCCTGGACCTCCACAGGCCCCAGTGATATGGGCAGCACTTGGGGGCTGAACTTCAAGAGTTCAGGTGTTCTCCTCATTCCAGCTGACAGCTTCCTTGTGGTTTTCACACAATGCCCACGAAGTGGGACTGCACCAGAGAACTGTATAGATTGCTGCTTTTGTAAGCTGGCCTAACAGTTGGTCATGGTCACCTACACTGTTTATTCTTTCAGAAATAACCATCTTGGGCTGCTCAGACCTTTACAACATTAGCCTTTATCTGAATCCGGTACAAAGCCATGCACCAAACAGGGCACATCACGGTGATACTTCAGCAGGTCCTGAGGTTTACTGTCTTCCCCCCAAGTTTGGCCTCAAGCCTGCTGTCCCTCAGGCTGAGCGCAGGGCCCCACAGCCAAGAGATTTTCTTTTAAAACTCTGCCACACATTCTGAAAGAATACAAGCCAGCTGAGACACTGAATATGTTTCCTGGAGAATTATGAATAATTTGGAAATGTGTTGGCTGGGTGAGGGAAAGCCTGAGACTGCGGCTGGCTCAGAAATAAGCAGGTGGCATGGGGCTCGGGAACCAACGGTCCGGAACCCCCCATGTGTTCTTTTCTGAGGTTTTCCTCACTGCCTGGGGCTTGCTGTGGGTGGCGGGGGGGGGGGGGGGGGGGGGGGGGTTCCGTCCTGCTGCTGCTCCATCCAGGGGCAGGGTGACCGTCTGTTTTGTTTCTTAGGCTAATTCCATAAACTGGTCCCTTTTCTACTGACCAGCAGGACTGTGGCCCTGGGTGTGCTGGGGCCCTTTCTGGGTTCTGACAACTACAGCCCATAAAAGAATGCAGAGGAAGTTGCTCTTTTTGGGGCTGACCCACTGCCTACCCCATCTCTTCCCCTAATCAAGGGTTCCCAGGGCGGACCAGGCCTCTCAAACTCAAAGACCCTTCTGTGGTTGTGTGTTACATGAATTTCAGGCAAACAGCCAGAGAGTAAAAATGAGGAGGCGTGTAGCTGGGAGACGCATTTGGGGCACAAGGGGAAATAGAGCGGCCCCATAAGACCTGATAACTGCTTCCATGTTGGGTGTTTTTTCTATCGTAGGAGGCTGGCTTCATCGAGGAACTTGCGTCAGCATGGTGTCTCACCACGGAGGCGCTCCTCACAAGACTGGAAAGGCTGGTTCTAGCAACAGGTGGAAGATCTGCAGCTTCTAAAGAGTCTGCGGATAGTGCCAGGGGATGGCTGTGCCCAGGGAGGCTGCTGGACTGGACGGTTGTCTCACGAAGTCTGTATGTGCTGGAGCAAAGGGCGAGTCGTTCCGGGGGCAGCAAGGTGGACAGTGTGCTTCTGGTGTGTTTGCACACACATAGCAGGAAGGGCGTCTTCCTGTCCCTCCCACCCCGAGTCACTAACAGTAACAAGGCTGAAAAGGAAAAACCAAAGTCCAGCCCAGGGGCTGTGACAACATCACACCTACACAAACATACTAGGTAGACTGGAGTCAAACACTTCCTGATGTCCCCAAGAGGAAGAGTGGCACAGGAGTGGAAAATGGTGCTGAGGAGCTAGGAGAGAGTGAGTGTCATCTCAGAAATAATCCCTGAAAACAAAAACTTTTGTTTGCAGGTAGAATCAAATATTTATATATATATTTATATATATATAAGCCTAACTGATCATGTAAAATAGCCATTCATTTCAAAATTAGATCTACGATAAAAAAATTAATATATCCGATACAGTGCCAATGTGCAGGGTACCCCGGGGGTGGGGGTGAGGGGAGAGGAAGCACGCAGCAAGGAATTAAGCAAAAGCTTAATCATAAAAGCAGATTAGAAACAAGAGCCTTCACAAATATAGCACAATTGTGTCTTATAAAATTATTATAATACTCTCTTTATACTTGATACGATTATATCAATAATATAGATTCACTTGTTATTAAGGTTTATTATAAACATGCAAAATTCATTGCATGATGCATTTGCAAAACATATTAAAATCCTTCTAGCAATAAAACATCTTTGAGCTGATGTGCATCCAGGTTTTCCTGATTCTACAGCTTCAGGTGTGTCATTCAACATGAACTGGAAATGGGGACCCAAACTGTATTGGTTTTCATCCCTTAGCGGATGTCAAGGGCTGGACATGGGAAGAAAATCGGTCAATGGAGACTTATGCTATAGTTAACACTCTGTTAAGTTACTGTACACCGTACTCTCATGAACAACACCGCAGCCTAGTAAATAAATAAGTACAAAAGGGGATGGGGCGTACACTTCAGCTTCTGAGGAAGTAGGTAGCAAAATATTGGTTGGAGGGTGGGGGTTGGCTAACAACACTCGTGAGTAGTGGCATGATTGCTGATGGCACCCTGGATCACAGAATAATCTCCCAGAGATTAAAATGAACATACATACACACTGGTTTATCCTTGATCTGAAATGATTTCACATGCTCATTTAGCAAAGTCCTTAGAAGATTTGGCCTCTTAAAAAGAAATGCAAGTATTAAGATAATTATCAACCAAATAGGGGAGTTGACAGGTTCACCCAACGTTCGTCTGAGGTTCGCTCTCTTTTTGAAGACCAGTAATCACTGGACCGTGACTGGGTTAAGGCTGTCAACGTCTGGTAACAGTGAGCTTGCAAATGACTCACTGGTGGGGACATGATTCATCTCGGCCTCTTGAATTCTAGGGACTCTTTCCACTGAGGCAGAGAACAGAAGCAGCGGGTATTTCAAAGCCTCCCCCACCCCCCACCTGGCTCACATACTGGGCACCCCGTTCTTTTGTTCCAAAGATGTCTCACGGGGAGAGTCACTGGCCCCGGGTCAGGTTCATTTTAACATCTCTGGTTGGGGGATCCCAATGGTGGAAACTGACAGAGGGATAAGGAAAATATATCAAATCGTACCAAAAAGGGGGAAGAATTTGTTTGCTTTCTAGGAAGGGTTAATCTACAGGCAGATAGGACTTCTACATAATTAAACTGGACACTGTACATTATACCATCTTCCACTAAGATAATGTTCTTGGTTGTAAGAGAGAGACCCTGAACAGTTACTCACATTTGGACTAATAACCCTAAAATTTTCAGGCCCCCCCAGCTGGAACAAGAGAAAAGGCCATGGCCTTAAAATTTTAGGGTTAAGGATCACTTCCCACTATTGGGGGGCTGGGGGCTGGGGAGGCGTTGGTTCTCAGTGGTGAGTTTCATACTGCACTCTGCAAGATGGGGTGCACAAATTGGGGGTTGACATACGAGAACCCCTCGAAATCAGACTGGTCTATGTTAGCAATGACCAGCTGATCAGGTGGTGTTAAGACAGGCTGCCCTCGCGTGAAGAACTTGTCAAAGTTTTCTGCGCCTTTGCCACACTGCGGAGAAGAGAGAAAAAGAAGGAAAGGTTAGTAATTATTGCAAAGCACAAGGGGCAGCTCTCTGAGAGGGCTCTGCAGGGAAGAGCGTGGCCCGGGGGGAATTGGGACTGGTCGATGCAGGAAGAATTCTGGAGAATCTGCACACCTACTGGATTCCAAAGCCAGCCACAGCAAACAATAACGCAAAGTCACTCGGTTGTAAACCCTCAATTGCCCTTGGAACCGAACCCCTCCGTGGAAAGGCACTGCTGATAGTAAAGGCAGCAGCAAGGACACAGCCTGTTTTATGTCACTTCCACTTCACAGAGCAAGCGGGCTACGGGCATGATGCCACACTCACGGGGCCACCAGTCACAGTCCATGTTGAAAGGCCAGGATGTTGGGTGCGAATGCAGACAGCGACCTCTGAACCAAGAGGTTGAGATTTCTGTCCCACATGTGGTTCTTTGCAACCATAATTGTAATAAAGTAAAAGCTGTGTTATTCTTGCAACTGGAAAGTTCTAAAAACCTCAGTCTCTAATCTTCCTTTGGGTACCAATATTGAAGTAGGGGTGGTGGTAAGGTTGGGACATTCACCCTGGGGCCCGGCTGGGCTTCAGCATATCTAGATCTATCTGGTCACTGGCAGGTCGATACGGAGTTCCCTCACAGGTGGTCTCAGGCTGGAGGGGTTTTGCTTGGGTGCCCTGAGCCAGGGAGAGCAGTCTCCAATCTGTCTTAGATAGTCCTCTCCTCTGGGTCCACCGGGGCACTCAACAGACAGGGCTGCAGGCAGAGCTGCCCTGTTAGAGGCTCTGAGAAACAGGGCAGCATGCACAGCACCGCTTGGGAGCCTGGCCCCAAATCGGGGGGAAGGGGTGTCCTCACTTTCTCAGCCGCTCAGGAGGGCTGTGGCATGTTGAAGTCCCCAGGACCCCACATGACTCTGAGACAGGGAATGCTGGGGTTGCACTGGTGATACAAATCACATGGTATTCTACATGTTGCAAATGATCACCCTTCTACCTGCTGGTATCATAGGGTGACATGAACCAATTCCGAGTTAGCACAACTTTATACTACCCAGGCATCCCTGGATCTTTAACAGAGGATAGCTCTAGGTACACTGTAAAGGGGGGTGGGGGGGTCCATCCCACTCCCTCGAGTGTAAAAGGGGCAAAAGACCCATGCCCCCTCCCTGGGCTGCTATGAGGGTTAAGGGCGCAGTGTTTCGCATAGACCCCAGCATGCAGTGAGAGCACAAGGATTGCTGTTATTTTTGTAAGGCCAGTTTAGTCTCACAGACCGTATTCCCACTTCCTCTTTTACATCTTTCCCATCTTCTAGAAGGTTTCCTTGAGAATCTAGCTTCACTAGGCTTTTCCCACCCTACTCCTAAGGCACGTGGTGAGTTCAAAAGTAAGGTCTTTCATAACTGACAGCTTCCCTTTCTGGGGGTGCCTTCATTTTCATGAGCGACCACCCACTCCTAATCGGGGAGAGTCCATACCAGGGGATTGTATGGGGCCCTGACAGCCTCTCTATGGAGGCCATCCTATTGGCCCTGCTCGTCATGCGGGCCCTGCCTCCCGCAAGTGAGATGGTGCAGTTGTATTTGAGGAGGATGTCCTTTGGGAACTTGGTTAATCAATGCCCAGAGCCTGGAAGATTTCAAGTGCACTTCAAGTGCACTGTAGGTGCTCCCAGAGGCTGGGACATTTGCTCCCTTAGAAAGAGATCATTTGCATTTCTTTTGCTATTCACTAAACATGCAAAGATGAGCAAGAAGGAACTTCTGGGAAAAGTAAAAGGCGAAGTCTCTAAAAGGAAGAGGAAGATGAGCCAAGGCAAAATGTGTCTCCAACCATCTAACCCTAGATTTGTTGAACTGTTCTGGCACAGATCTGACCTTTTCTTTGGGTACCATCTTTAGGGCATTCACAGATCATCTTCTAATGGGAAGTTCCAAAAGCCATGGCTTAACTGCCAAATAAATCAACAAAAAACTAGAAGAGTCCCTGAGATCTAAAAAGGGGACCACATATATATGAGCACCGAGAAGCCTGGGGATGGGGATGGATGCTCGAGGACATGAAATTCTAAAACTGCTGTCCTGGGGAGGGTTACTCTTAAAGGCTGCCACAGCTTGTGAAGCTAAATGTGGTTAACACACGGGGCAGAAACCCTCGCTGCTTCAGGCCTTGTGCTGTGCGGGCTGCCGGCCCAGACTAAGGGGGCTCGCAGAGACCAGGTCAGTCCAAGCCGATCACACCGCACGGGAGGAGGACTGCTGGTCTCAGAACTGCTCACTACCAGAAACCTCTTCCTTTTCCTTCCCACTCTAACTTGCTCTGGAATGTTCCCTGATCCTAAGGAGAGAAAAATCACATTCCAGCAAAGGAAAGCCTTTCTTAAAACCGATTCACTGAAGTGAAGGGACAAGATAAAGCTTTCAACAAGCTGTTATATTTTAAACATAGAAAAGATTCTCCCTGCTGTCTGTGGGCCAACCTTACTCATAATAATCGTCTTGTGGGCAGTGGGACTCGGGCGCCATCTTGGATGTGAGAGGGAACAAGAAGAGACACAGAGACTGAAGGGTTCAGGGGGCACCAGGTGGTACCTGTGAGTGAGTGAGTGAGTGAGCGATAGTGGGGGTGAAGAATGAGGCTGGCCAGACTCCAGACATCCTCTCAACCTCCCTCCGGGATGATTCAAGAAGGTTATTACCATGGCCACCAGGAGGGCAGCCTCCACCGCAGTGTGGGACAACAGGCAGGCTTGGGTTGGCCATGGCCTCAGAGCTCTAGGCCACCTGCAGCTGCAGGCAGCATTTGCTACTTGAGAGCAAAACCCCTTGGCGGGGCATACACTTTCTTCACATCCAAAGGCCACCCACACCTGTCACCAAGGGAGGCTTTTGCCATCTGGGATGCAAAGCACCACATAACTGGTGTGGGACAAAGATGGAAGAGAGGAGGGCAGCAGGGGGCAGCCCAAACCTGGCTGGGCCAGTGTGTAAGCACAGAAAGTTCCTCTGGTACTCCCTGAGAGCAGACACCCGAGGGAAAATGGGAGGTACAGTGGGGAGAAGGACCCATCAGAGGTCAAAAGTCCAGGGTACAGCCTTTGGAAACTCACGGCACCTCTTTGTAAAGATAAAATGGGGATGTGAACGTCCAACTTCCAAGGCTATTGTGGGGATCAAAGGACTGAGAATGTGTGCAATCCCTTCTAAACGATCAGGCATGATATGACCTAAGGCACAACGCATACCCAGCACGTAAAAGGCATGGGATTAACATGTAAGGGATGAATGAACACTATTAATAATCTACCTGCCTTACTTAGCTCTGGATTTGGGACATACGTCCTTTGTTGTTTTGACATTCCTACCCATTTGGTAAACTCATCAATTAATAAAATGAACCTAGGAGAAATCAGGCATGGTAAAGATGGGACAAAACATAGGAAGATGCAGACTCCAGGTGGCCTTTGGGATCACAGCGCTCCCCATCCAGGGCCCTGGGCAGCACACGGTCCACTCACCACCCTGCACACCCTGTCTAAGGGCTGTGGGGGAGAGACAGCCTGCCCCGCGCAAGTCGGCTTCTCATGATTCTTACCTGGGAGAGGCCACCGAGAATGCACAATACATGTGTTGGTCTCAATCCTGTCCTTTACCTTGGTGTCTCAGTCATGTAGAATATAACCCCATGGTCACTGGTATGGGAATTAGGGTGAGTATGAGTAGCTCGAAAACATTGCCATTACAAAGCAAAACCAAACCAAACCCAGAGGAGCAGGCAGAGCGTGGAACCAAGTGAGAGTAAAGGCATGTTGCAAGATGAAGGAGAAAGGAAACTTATAGAGATGGGAAATGTCTCTGGCTATCGCCAGATGTAGCAGGACCTGCTTCATCTCAGGGGACCCCGTATTTCAGTCCCACTGTGTGGTGGTCCTAGTGCAGTGTTAGTAGGAACCCTGCTGACATCTGTGCATGGCTTTCTGACTCGCGGTTGTGCACTGACTTCATTTAGCTCAATAACCAGCAGCAGAAATGAACGGGAATATTCTGCTTTGAGCCTCTTGGGAGGTCATGTCCACACCATGGGACCATCCAGTGAGGGGCCTGAGGCCCCAGGCAGCAGCCCTTTCTAAGATCAGCATGCTTAGGGAACGGTCTTCCGTGCATGACCCAACACAAGCAGGAGCACACGCTTAGGGTTACAAAATGGGGTTAGTTTGCCCACTTAGTCACTCAAGGATCTGGAAATGTGCTCACCGAAGGCCTGGATGCCCACTGCAGCCAGTGCATTTTGGTACAGAAAGTCTGGAGAATAAGAACGGACAGAGGAGAGTATTTGGAAAAGAGTCAGTGCCGGTCCTGGGAACTTTAGAATCAAAATGGCCCATGTAAAGGATGCCACAGACCCACATGGTCTCACGTGGAAACGTCTCCCAGATATATTGCTGGGTGAAAGGTGCAAGGTGAACTATGGAACACATGCTACAACCTTGCTGTGGGTCTGATCACACATGCTCACAGCTTTCCAGAAGCTTACAGAAGAGATAGCAAATAGCGGGACCAGTGGTTGGGGTGGGGGAGATAGCATCTTGTCATTCTGTATCCATCTTTACTTGCTTACCTATCTCACCACACAGAGCTAGTATTTTAATAATGACTTTTTAAAAAGGGATTAGGACCTCCTTCACCTCCTGCCAACACTACCTGTGGTGAGAGACTGGAGACAGGTTTTCGTTTCTCAAACAAAATTAAACACTGTTCACTGATCTCTTGCCTCGGAGCACATCTCAGGAATCTGCGTGTCATCCTTGTGCAGGGGCCATGCTAAATCTTCTCCGGATCATTCCAATTTTAGTATATGTGTTGCCGAAGTGAGCACTAGGGGACACGTCCGAAAGGGCCAGTGCTGGTCCAGAGCGAGCTGGTTCTATTGATGGGTTTGTTGATAGACTCAGGCTACAAGCCACACATTAACCAAGTGGATTCTTGTAGGTGTCAGAGCCATGTGTCTAGGAGGGAACGGTCCTGGCTCATCCCGGGCTGTATTCTATGTAATAGAAACATGCACTCCATTTGGTCTGTCTTTATACCGATGGCCAGCTTTGGAGGATTCAAGGCTCCTTTTCCAAAACAAGTTGGTGTAATGACCATCGGTGTTGGAGACCTTCACTTCAGACAGCGGGAGCCTGTCAGTTCACACGCCGTGAGGCCCATGGGCTGTGCACGTACCTTGTCCCTCACCACTGAAGCTCCCTGAGGCTTGCGACAGAGCTATTTATCTTGATTATTTTAAAGTCTCATATCTTCCCATTTCTCTTTCAAGCAGAAGTGCATTTGGGGCACCTGGGTGGCTCAGTTGGTGAAGCATCTGCCTTTGGCTCAGGTCATGATCCCAGATCGAGTCCCACATCGGGCTCCCTGCTCAGTGGGGAGTCTGCTTCTCCCTCTCCCACTCCCCTTGCTTGTGCTCTCTCTCTCTCAAATAAATAAATAAATACTTTTTTTTTTTAAATTTTTTTTAAAGAAGAGCATTTGGGAGAGTAGTTGTCAAAGAATAGGCAGACTTCTTGCCCCTCATCAACCAAGTAGAAGCTGGCTTACGCTGGTTTAAATGCACAGATCACACCTGAGTACACCATGAGGTGGCAGACTCCAGTCTCCAAAGGTTGGTTAGTGTTCACACGTTGGTGGAGTGCCCTGAGTCTTGAGAATCTCTCACTTTTGTCAGTTCCTGGCACCACTGAACGGCCAAGAGAATGAACCTACCTACTACTCAAGAGGACGATTACCTGCAGCCCAAGGCTGCCTACGGCACTGAGCACTCAGACCAGCGCTCCAGGACCCTCCTCCTTCTACCTGGATGGCCGCCGCTCTGTAGAATGACCTTTTCAGAGTGATTCTTAAGAAGAGCAGTACCACGAGATGTCCTTGGTTTGAGGCAAGACACACTAAACAGGGAGGTGTAAAGAGGCATCACCTTTGCAACTTACATTCAATTGGTTCAAAAACAACGACGACAACGACGACGAAACCCCGCCTGTATGTGTGTCTGCACACAGGCACACAGCCATGTAGAGAAAAACTGATTAGGCAAATGTGCTAAAATGTTAACATTTAGGGAATCTGGGTGAAGCGAATGTAGCAATTCTTTATGTTATTTTTGCAACTCTTCTGCAACACTGTAATTAGATGTTATTTCAAAATTAAATTTTTTCAAAAATTAGAAAGGCACCCTGCACTGACTTTGATAATTACAGCAGCATCAAACTTTCTAGACAAGCTAATGACACTGCGAAATACCTTTTGCTTTACTGCACTCCGCAGACCCTGTGTTTTTTATAAATCGGAAGTCTGTGGCAATCTGGGATCAAGCAAGTCCAATGGCACTATTTTTTCCAACTGCATTTGCTCACTTCCTGTCTCTAGGCCACATTTTGGTAATTCTCACAATATTTCAAACATCTTCATTATTATATTTGTTAGGGTGACCTGTGATCAATAGAACTCGCTAAAAGCTCAGATGATGGTTAGCATTTTTTAGCAACAAAGTATTTTTAAATGAAGGTAAATGCCTTGTTTTTTTTTTTTTTTTTTTAGATATAATGCTAGTGCACACTTAGTAGACTACAGGATAGTGTAAACATAACTTTTAGATGCATCGGGACACCCCCGAATTCATTGCCTCGCTTTACTGCGGCATGCACTTCGTCGTGGCCGTCTGGAACCAAACCCGCAGCCTCCCTGATTTACACCTGTAAAGAATTTCGGGGTGACTGGGAAAATGAACTTGACCATGCAATCTCATCACCGTGGCACCTACACTTGTACCCACTATTCCTGTTCTCTCTGGCTCTTGCCGCAAGGATGACAATGTCCTGATAAAAGTTATTTCTTCCCCCCTCTCTTTTTGATAAAATGAGGACAGTAATTTCCCCAGAAAGGCTCCCTGTGACAGATAAGCCTATTTCCAAAGTGCTCTGCTCATTTATCAACTCAGGAATATATTTTGCGGTGTTAACTTTATAGGTTATAATCTCTCTCTCTCTAATAACCACTTAAGTATCGTGAAGGTTTTTGGTTTGCCTGTGAACTAGTTATTCTGCTCTTTGGTGCCAATGGATAGAATTCAAAAAAGGAAAAAAATCAATTAACTTTCCACTTCTGATGTTTGTATAAACTGTTATTTATTATGGGCAGGATGAATAGGAACTTGAAGGCTGTTCTCAGGCATTTTATTCACATGAATAATAAATCAGGGTAAAAGCCTACAAAATTCAAAGTGACACTAGATCAGAGTCTTAGGCTCATGTGTGCCTCGAAGGGCATACTCAGCCTTTGATTTTTCAGGCAAGGCAGAAAGAATGAGCTCTCCTTCCCTCCCTGGGTTCTCAAGATGCAGGGTCAAGTGGGCTTGGCTGTGCCATCTTTTCCCACGGAAACCTCCTATGTACCTGATGCTGCGGGGCGCAGCTCGGCCCCTCGCATGTCTCCCTCAGCAACTGAACATCAACCTTTCAGGAGTGACATCTTCCTTAACCTTAAAAATAATAATAATAAAAAAAAGGTACTTTATGACATGGAATCTTCTGAACATTAATAAGCCTCTTTGAAGACTCAGGCTTGTTGTTCAGAACATTAGCCAAATGCTGAGCTGAGGGTCCTTGGTCTGTGGAACAGAGGCTCTTCCACTGTTGTGTTTTCTTTGAGAGAAAAAGGAAACCAGCTCGCTGTGTGCTTTTTTTTCCATAAAGCAGAGAGAGTTATGAGAGAGAGAGAGAGAGAGCTCCTCTCCAGGAGACCATAACACAGCTGTTTTTGTTTTTGTTTTGTTTTACATAATCAACCAGTACATAAGTGATTGCCCCATCTTCTAGAAAACCATCCTCCCCTTCACAATTGCACATGGCAGCCTTTTGGGGACATGGCTCTGCCAGGACTGGACTCCCCCACCACGGGCTGCCTGGGGGCTGGTTCTCGCTTCCTGCGGGCTCTTCTTGGGGCTGCCACTTGTGTCTGGGATGTGCACCTCTGAGCCTCCAGACTCGCCACCATCAGGGGAGACGGCCACAGTCCCACACACCTGACGCTGGCCACTCTCCTCTCTCCACTTTCCGTTGTGAGTGACTCCAAACCGAATCCAGGCCGCGGTTGCACTGCAGGGCCTGACCTCACCATCACCGTGAGGTGGAAAATTCTGTGTGGAGCCTCTTGATGGATTTGTGCATCACGAAATGTCTTTGGCAGTGGAATTTCACATTTTCTGTGGCCCTCTGGTCTAGCTTCAGTGATGTCACTTGGTAGGCAGGAAAATTAAAAAAAGAAAAAAGGCAGGACACAATGGGAACCCTGGTTCCTCTGGATAAGCTCTGGGACTTACCTCTACTCTCTCAAGGAAGCTCGTGATTTTGGAGTCCGCTTTCATTGGACCTCCAAAAGCAAATTGAAAAATAAAGCCAAGAGGAGACTCCAGAGCTGACGAGCACAAACGTGATCTCTAGAAGCACCCTGCAGATAGCTGGGGGTGCTTGAAGCCTTCCTGCTGGCATTCACAAGGACCAAAGGCTTGATTTCCTGGGCACCGGGAGGAAATGGTCCTCTCATCCGCTAAATCTCAGGGAAATGGACTCATGGCACCTGCTGAAAAAGCCTCGAGCAAACTTCTCCAAGGCAGACCAGCTTCACCAGCCAGGGCTCTGGGCTCCGCTCAGAGGGGAGGTGCTCCCTGGGAGGGGTTCGGCGCCCACGCGGGTCCAAGCCTCTGGAGGCAGGTGACAGCGAGGACGTATTGCTCCGTCTCCCTTTGAAACGACAGAACTGCCCACGGGACAATACTCAGCTCTGGATTTTATCTGTCCACTCTTTTGGCTTTTTAATTAGCCCTGGCTCAGAGTGCTACATTTTTCACCGAGAAAGCGGGGAAACATCACAGAACCCCTGGAACGGCGGCTGCGCTGATACCCGCGTATCGCGTGCGGCCTCGGTCACAGCCGGACCGAGACTGCTTTGCGCTGTTGGAAACGTGCTCTCCCGCTGCCCAGACTGTCCCTGGCGTGGGGTGTCTCCGCTCCAGCGTGGCACCTCGGGGACAGAATGATGTCCAGGAGGTGGTGGAGATGCCCCCTTCAGCCGGGATTAGGGGCCAAACTCTGCTGCTCTGCAGGCGGCGTGGTGGAGGCACTGGGGGACACCGAGCTCTCCCAGGGGGCCAGAACTTTCTGGTCGACCTCTCTGCCCTTGACGCTCTTCGGCCCTGGGACAGAAAGTCTGCCGCTCACTCCTGCGGCTGCTTGCCCCTGACCCCGGCACTGCGTTGTGTCCCCTGCTGTCCCCTCCGCTGCCCGTGGGTACGTTTTCCAGCTTCTCCCAGCGGGACACGGGCTCCGGCCTGGGAAGGCTCCCTGTGAGCAGGGGACATCCCTCCTTTCCCTCTGGCCACAGCTCTTGCCAAGCAGGCCCTTTGCACGCAAGCTTCGGCGGTCCGGCCGCGCTCCGCGGTTCCGGCTTCTGTGTTGGAGTTCAGCAGCTGCTGTGAGGCAGAGGCCCTCTCTTCTTTCGTTTCATTCTAGCTCTTGCTCAGCTAAAAACACAAACAGCAGGACTCCAGGAATAAATAAACACGCACGCGCCGCTGCTCGTGGCTCAACTGCCCGCCGCGGTTAGGACTCGGCTTCCGGTGATTTCCACGGCCCCGGGGGAACAGCGCAGTCAGATTCCGGGCCCCTGCACCCGAGTCACCCTCTTGTTCCACTACATCTGAATTTAGGGCCGCGGTGTCCACAGAAGGCGGGTGACCACGCAATCTCTTCGGAAGATGAGATGGGGAGACATAGAAGGAGAGGTGTCCTATGGTTGACTTTGTTCCATCTCGTCCCTTTCTGGAAAGTGACTGACAAGTACCTGTATTTTGCTTCACACCTAAAGCAGGGTCAGCGCGTTATCACTGCTGGTCCTCTACAGAAACTGAGCTGTAAGAGGGAGGCTACTGTGTGCCTTTCATATTTTAAGAAGGCTAAATAGGAAAGGGGAAGAAGAAAATCCCTAATAGAATGTTCTGAGACTGTCTGCAGTGTTATCACTGCCTTCATGTCCCCAGCCCCTCTCCAAACCAGGCTTTGTACACTGACGGGAAGGATCCTGTGAAAACCCCCTGAGTCGGGGACCGGCTGAGAGAAGGTGGGGTGCAGACAAACAAGGGTCCTGCTGCACGTGATGATTCAGGAGGGAGTCAACTGGCCTGATTCATTTTAGTTTTTTTCAGTTGGTGCTAAGAATACCTTGGAAGAGTAGAACTGGTCTCCCCACCAGCAGTTTTATTCTTTCAGTAGAGGACACATAAGCATATTTGCATATCTGATGGGAGGTTACTGCTCTAAGAGCAAAGCTTGTGCCAACCGGCCAGGCACTCAGCCGCCCCGGGAGGGTCCCTTTGCCTGCTCATAAGCACCTGCTGGGGGAGACAGGTGTG
The DNA here is from genome assembly GCF_004348235.1 of Phoca vitulina. Lineage (NCBI taxonomy): Eukaryota > Metazoa > Chordata > Mammalia > Carnivora > Phocidae > Phoca > Phoca vitulina. The sequence goes on from NW_022589744.1 coordinate 4,299,687, forward strand.
GGTGCTTCTCAAACAGACCGTGGGCCAGAACTGCTCTCGCTGTGGCCTTGGGGGCAGGGGCAGCACGGGCACCACCCAGAGACGGCGGCCGAGCTGGAAGGCACGGTCCACTGGCCCCCAGAGATGGGATCCGGGGGAAAGTGGACTCCCCGGGAAGCACCGTGAAGTGGCAGGTGGCGTGAGTGAGGAGCCCGATGTCTTAAAGACTCTGAGTTTACCTCTAGAGATAGAAACGTTAAGAAAGGCCAACGCTGGTTGCCACCAACAGTCAGAAGCCGGGCAGACGGCAGTCACTGAGATGGAGCGATGGGTGTCGTGGGGTAAGGACACAGATCCCAGGGCCAGAACACCACCTACCAGCTGCGTGTCTTCAGGCAAGATACTCAGCCTTTCTGTGCCTTAGTTTACCCACTGAGCAGGGTTGTTGAGAGGGTTAAATGAGCCAATTTATAAAGAACAGGGCCTGGCGCATAGTGTTTGTGAAATTAACGGAAAAAATGCGGGTCACATGGGAGGAGTCTCAACGAAGGGGGTGAAGCCAGAACTGGGGTGGGGGGGGGCCGACCTGCATTCCTGGCAGCAGGGGCCGCGGCCAATGCGGGAAGTGCAGCCAGGGCCTGCAGAAGAGCCGGCTGAGACCGAGTTAGGCTTCAGGAGCAAAGCAAACCCAGGAGAGCCGGACGCCGACGAGACGTCCCGTCGAGGACCCAGAGCAGGGATCACAGTCCCGCCAGGCACGTGAGTCCACGAAGCCCGATCCCCACAGCCGACGCGCCCTGGCGCTCTCTCAGTTCTGGGGGGCACTCTGCAGCCCCCTGGCTGGTGGGCACAGGCCCCCCATCCCTGCCTGGTCTGTGCTGACTCTGAAAGTCAGCAGAAATCCGGGGGCTCAGACCACAGACTGAAGGTGAGGCTGGTGCCTGGCCATGTTCTTCCACCCTGCAGATGCCGGGAGTCACTGGCCTCCTCTCTCTAGAGTAAGGGGGAGCAGGACCCCTCTGGGATTCAGGAACACGGGGCTCAGGAGCAGGCCACGTCCCCTACTCACCACTTTGGGCTTGAAGGGCGGCTGGATCTCCCTGTTCTCCAGCTTCTCCCAGTCGATCCTTCGGAAGAAGGCATGTTCCCGCACGTCTCTCTCCCCCTCCGGCCCGCAACCCAGCCGCTTGCCTGGGTGTTTGGTCATCAGCTAGAGAGCAGCAGAAAGAGGGTGCAATGTGTGATGTGGGGACCAGAGGTGACGACATGGTATCGTATAACTGAAATGTGCTGAGGGAGTAGAACATCAGTGTTCTCCCCCCAAAAGACAAAAAGGTAACTGTGTGAGGTACCGGACGCGTCTACTCGATTGTGGGACTCTTCCACAATGTAATTTATGTCCAACCATCACGTGGCACATTTTAAACACATTGCAATTTCATTTGTCAATTATACCTCAATAAAGAGGAAAAAAGACCCTCCCTCCCCCGCCCCACACACTAAAAGTAGGAGAAAAAGAGAATGCTGGGTGGTAGTTCCGCACCTTTGCTAGTTCTGCTAGGAGCCCTGATTGCGCGGATGCCCAGGGAGCACCCCGAGAAATCAGTGGCTTGCACAGAGTGACCCCAACTCACAAATACAGTGCTGACAGTATGGGTCTTTTTGTAGCAGTTTTTATGATAAAGGCAAGCAATCTGGCCCCAGAGCCAAACCTAAGAATTTAATCAGCAGTCTTCCTACACTGTGTTAGAGCAGCCACTCTGTAGGTCTACAAAAAATATGTATGTGAAAAGGTAGGCAATCACTAAAACTTGTGTGTGTATCTCCTGTGATGCTAATCACAAGCATCATATGCCTATTTATTGCCCAGACCAAAATGTATTAATCAAAAGACATATGGGTTGGAAAAATAAATGTCGTGACCAGCAGGTGACTAGTTAATTCCCATGTGTCTACTGCGGGAGACAGAGGTGAACACAGGAGGGCCCCGCTCTCCCTGTTTATGTATGTAAACAGTGCATTGCCCTTGGAAGACACCTGATAAGCACGTCCCACATGATCAAACTCGCCAGAAAATGTTAGGAGTGTCTTACACTCCATCCCACTGGGTCTGACGATAATTTTGTGGCCTAAAGCTTCACGATTAAAAACTAACCAGGTCAGGACCCGGTAATTTCTATTCCTCGGTATCTCCTCCATAGAAATGAGCTCATATGTTCCCCAAAACACAAAACCTGGAAGTTTCAGGGCAGTTCTATTTGGAACAGCCCCAAACCAAAGTGGAAACAACCCAAAGGGCCACCAGCAGTAGCATGAATAAATAAACTCTGGTGTGATCACACGGTGGAATGCTACGTGGGCGGACGGAAGACGGAAGTGCACATGCATGCGCACGCACACACACACACACACACACGGATATGGAGAAATGCCGCGATCACCATGTTGGGTGAAAGAAGCCAGGCCCGGGGAGCATCCGCCACAAGACTGCATTTGTGCCAAGTTCAAAACAGACCAGGCCAATCCCTGCAGTTACGAGCAGGGACGCTGCTTATCCTAAGGGGTGGGGAGTCGCTGTGGGACAGGAAGGGAGAGGGCGTCTAGGGTGTTGGAAACCTTCCCTTTCATGACCTGGGTGCATTTGTTTTGTGAAAATTCACTGATCTACAACACTGATGACTCGTGCCCATTTCCGCATGCACATTCTATCTCAAAAGAAGAGAACTGAATGAAGAACGACCCAAGGCCCACCAAGTCAGGCGAGGGAAGAGGCTGAATATTTTCCGAGGGCCCGCGGTTATTTCTGGTAACTCACGGCAGTTTCATGAGGGGGATGAGAAACTAAAGCACAGTGCCATTAGCTGCCTGGGCCAGAGTTCCAGGCAGTTTGGGGATCAGAAGCCCTTCTCTGGGCCGCCATCTTTCCTACGATGCCCTGCATGTCACTGAGCTGTAGCCCTTGATGGCTGGAAGCAGTGGCGTGGGTTTGCGGGTTCTCCGCCAACCTCTCTCAGAAGTGTGGGCAAGAGATTTCCCCTGTTGACCCTCTCGGTCCGTGATTCTAAAAGGAATGCAGGTCTACTTACTCCTTTGCAGATGGAAACGGCCTCCTTGGACAAGGATTTGGGATAAGAAACGTTATGCTCCATTATGGACTGAAACAGCTCGTCTTCATCTTCGCCATCAAAGGGAGGCTGTTCAGGAAGAGAGAGACACGGGAAAACAGGCAGGGTGACTCATTAGCGTGGCGCCTGGAGACCCATGTCAGCACCAAGTCACACCGGGCTTCTGGGCGCACCACCGGTGGCAGAGTTAGCTCACTGAAGTTGCTGGTTTATTTGATTATCTTTCATTAGGTTGGTGGTTGTGTGTTTTTCACTTTTTCCTCTGTCTCTTTAATTATCCTGCCCTGGGCAACCCAAAACAATCTTTAGGGAAAATGTTTTTGAGTAATGCTTTTAATGCTTTGCAAATAAATTATAATTAATCCATTAATTTTGTAATTATGTGTTAAAAAATTTAATTATGATCAAGTTAGCTTACAGATGGCTCTGTGTGCAGGGTGGGGGCAGGTGGAGAATGCTTGTGCCTTTGGATTCTGAGCATGGGGCGTTGGGGCCACCGGACATGGGCTAAAAGGACTTCCCCAGGTCCAGAAATCCACACCTGGGCCCTTCTGACCCACCAGGGAGCTGCTCTGTAGAGAGCCTGGCACGTGCATGGTGCCCGTGATGGGAGCTTAGCCTCCACTAGACCCTCCCCTCTCCTCTTCTGCTGGGCTTACACTGCCCACAGCGAGAGCAGGAGGCATGGCAGTGCTGTGGGCGGTCATGGTTAAAAGTCTGGCGGATCTGGACCAGAATTCTAGCTCCACCACCTCCTAGCTGGGTGTCCACATGCAAGCGACCTCTCTCTTTAAGATACAGTTATCCAATTTGTAAAATGGGGTTCCCCGGTGAGTCTGCAAAACACCTGATAGTTTGTCCTGTACCCAGCAGGTGCCTGCCGAAGGGTGCCTAGTGGTACTGGTATTTTATTAAGGCAGATGAACTGTCTTAGAAGGGGCTGCTAGAATCCTCGGGAGGAACGGGTGAGCTCAGGACGTCCCTCAAGCTTTCTCCTCCAGCATGTCTTTAATCCTGAGAGGTCTGGCAAATTACCTGTCACTCTGGAGGGACAGTGCACAGGATCAGTGGGTTTATGGGAAATTTCTTAATGTTCCCTTTAGGCTTAGCTAACCTTGGGTTCAGCATAAGAAAGGCAGACCGGGGTCGGCTATCACAGATGAGAGAATCCCCGTATGTTTCATCTCGGTGCATTTTCCTTCTCATGGAAAAGAGGTGTCTCTGTCACTCTGACTGATGCGGTTAGGGCTCCGAAAATGCAGAGTCCAGCTTAAATGTAAACTATATCATGGACCAAAGACAGCTGTGCCATGGTCAGCAGGATACCCCTTCTCATCAAACATCTCCCTCCGAGTAAGAGACAGTAATGGACCCAAGCAGACTGCTCCCCCCGAAGCACCACTCAGATCATTCCAACCTGCTCATCTGACCCCCCAACCTTAGTCCTCCCCTACCCCCAGCCCTGAATAGGAGTTGGGTGTTGGGTCAGCCCATGGGAACTACACCTACTCAAGGGAAAGCTACTAAGTCTATAAAAAACCCTACCTTGGGACCAGGTCTGGGAGAATGGGGGGGTTGGGACTGGTGCCACTGTTGTTGTTGGGTTTTATTTTTATTATTTTTTGGTCTAGAAATATAAATAAATAGGTCTCTTTTTCGATTCTAAGTACCTGGTGTAAAGAATGTTTAATTTGGTCAAAGCATGCAGGTGGGTGAGGAGAACTAAAATTAGCCCGCCTATGGGGTGCCTGGGGGACACAGTCGGTTAAGCATCTGACTCTTGGTTTCGGCTCAGGTCCTGATCTCGGTGTTGTGAGATCGAGCCCTGCCTTGGACTCTATGCTCAGCGCAGAGTCTGCTTGAGAGTCTCCCTCTCCCTCCGCCCCTCCCGCACATGCTCTTTCTCTAAAATAAATAAATCTTAAAAAAAAAAAAATATATTACCCTGCCTGTGAATGAGTCCGAGCAGAGCCTGAACAGCCCACCATGGTGAGTCTCCCTGAGCAGGAATAACGTGGCACCTGGGATGCCCACGGGCAAGTAAGCTGGGCACAGACAGAGCAGGCGGGCCCAAGACTGGCCAAGAACTACAGTGCAGGCCAGTCCTGCGGTCCATCCCACCATACCTTCTCTGCCTGACGTCATGCAACCTACTTCTTCTGGACACCTATGGTATAACACCCACAAAACATCCCATTTTCCCTAATAAGTGATCCACATATGTGGCTGAGTTCTGGCCAAGGAGATCTTTATAACTAAAGCAAACATGGCAGGGTTTCTGCCCCGGGCTGTGAACTGCACATCTCTGGGGGGCCCCACACTCTGAATTTCCTGTGTTCATACTCTACAATGTCATAGTGCTCTGGATGTGAGCAGGGTACGGGTGCTCCTCCTGGATGACCAATCGACACCTCTCAGTGTGGCCCCTTAGAGCCGCTGGTCAGGAGAAACTACGTACCAGCAGAACATCAAACCAGATGCGAAGGGTTCCTAAAGCTTGGGCCCCCTAGGTAGACAGAGGCAGCAGGGGGAGTCAGCGGGCCTCTCTGGTGATGCTCAAGCACTAGCAGCAGGAATGTTAAAGGGGCTGAGTCAAGGATCATCCCAGCCAAAGGCTTAAGGGCAATTTTCTCCAAAGAGAAACTCAGACAAATCGTCCCCAGGAATCCTTGTCAGGTAAGGCAGCAAGAACCTTTGCATTTGAAGACAGTTAGGTCAATGCAGATGCTTCCCCCCAACCCCCACCCCCACCCCCACCCCCGCTGATGCGGAAAAAGGAATTTGGTGGGGGGAATTCTGTGTAGGGCACTGGCCTACCACACCTGTTTAATTGTCTCCTGGCATGGGAACCACCTTGGCCCAGGTGAGCTGTGCCTATTACTGATCCAGGAAGCAGTTGACCATGAAGTCCCCAATGTGTTCCCACTGAGAGCAGGACACCTGGCTCCTGACACACCCCAGAGAGCATTCCTTAGAACTAGAGGATATTAATCCTACAGGATACTCCTGGGTCAAAGTTTGCACCCTTTCCCCCCTCTTTCTGGGATCTGCAGTAACATTTACATTTAGGTTCTAAGAAGTCCTGCCATAAAGAGAGCTATTTAATCCCATGGGAATCATACAGGCTGGGGATGGAAGGATTCTCTGAGGCCCCTTGGGCTCACCTGTTGCGATAAGATTCCTAAACTATGACAAAAGCCACAGGACCACGTGTCCTTGTGGCAGCACCCTGGGCTTCCACCCCATGTTCCGTCGCTGTGTGGCCCCGAGGACTGGGGCGTCTCCTGGCAATCCCAGGGAGGACATGTGCCTCTTACCCCTGACGTTCTGTTATCGCCCATTGGAGTCTACACTGCCTGATGAAGGGTGGCCAGTGTTTGGGAGCGAACAGCAGTGAGGACGGCTGCAGCTGCAGTAATGCATGCTTTTCAGGCTCTAGCTACGTGCCAGGTAGAGTGCTCTTCCCAGCATCGCTCACTCAATCCTCAAAACCGCCATCTGACCGCCGTACATACTGGGGATCTCACTTCACAGTTGAGCTCATTGAGGTTCTATTATTAAGTGCTTTGGGCAGGGTTACAGAGCTGGGATGTGCAAGAACCAAGATTCAAGCCCAGACATCTGACCACGGAGCTTGGGCTCTGGGCCATTCTGAGCCCTGTCAATCTCTCACACTTGCTCCGGCAGGTGGCTGGGGGAGGACGGTCCCCCCGGCGCTGCTGCTGGGAGGGCTGAGTGGGAGGTCCACCCACACCTAAAGACGGCTCGACTGGGGCAGTGGTGGGGAGGGGGTATGTGGGGAGGCCATTTTGGTATCCGGCACAATGAGTAGTGGGGTTCTGGAAAGACCAGAGATGTCTCAAGTCATTGTGTAAAGGGACTGTCTCTAGACTAGAGACCTGGCGTGACTTCCCAGCCCTGATTTTGACTGCTTATCTCTTGCTTATGCCACACATCCACTGTCAGTCAGCAGAAGTCACCAAGGACCCATGCTGATGGTGCAGCCGCCATCTTGGTCTTGCTGCGGGGGAATGGGAAGAGGCGCTCTGGGGTGTCCTGCTCCAGGAGCATGTCCACTCAGATCTCACTGGTCAGAATGAGTCACAGGCTCTACCCAACCACGAGCGAGCTGGGAGGTACAATCCCACCACGTGCCAGAAGGGAGGAAGCCCCCAAAGACCTGGTGAGCAGCAATAATGATCATCAGACTTGGGAAAGCTTCCCGGAGCCCTCTGTGAAATTAAAATCATGGGTTCTTGGGGGGAAAGTTGCATCCACATTCCCTTCACCTCACCACAAACACTGCTCTTATTTTTCTGTGAACTCTTAGGCTTGTCGTATTATTTTCAAATAAGGATGCATAATTTGGAGTTTCTTGTTTTTCTCCGTGGCTACCGGTATTCCCAGGCAGATGAACACTGCAGAGCTGACGCCTCATCCATCCGAGATGGGCTCATTTGTCTGGGGCTGCGCTCTGATAACTAAGGCTACTATAAACATCTCTGGGCAAGTCATTTTTCTCTTCTCCGGATTACTTCCTAAGAAAAATTTCCCAGGTGTGGGCTTATGCAGCCAAAGGATGTGAGCATTTTTATGGCTCTCGTTAAGTCTCTCCAGGTCACCCTGGGAGCATTTTTACAGGTAATTGCTGCTCGGGCCTTGGTGCTGAAGGCAGGTCAAGGGTGAAATTATAATTATATTAATTTTCCTTCCCAGTCAGCTACTGAGCCTGGGGACAATAGAGGCGATGTATTGCTGAGGAGTAAGTGCATGACCATTTTGGATTTGCTTCTCTCCCCTCTTTCCCACATTCCCATGATTATTTTTAAATTTCTACAAATCCGGGCTTAGTGTCTCCAGCTAAGCTGCATGTTAAATACAGTCTAGGCTGGGTGTAAAAATGTTCCGAGCCCGGGGTGTTCTCCTTAGCAATATGCAATTTGTGAATTTTAGACAGACAAATGAGGGGTGATGGTTCCTCTTCCTAAAATGATTCCAAAGTCACTTACTGGTTCATGGATGCGGGGGCCCTGCCATGTGTGTGTGCAGATCGCTGGTGATCAGCGGTGGGGGGGTGGGGGTGTGGGGAGGACACCCAAGGACAGTTCGGGTGAAAGTGCTGGGAGAAAGTACCCATTGCCGATGCATCAGGAACGAAGACAAAGCATAGATAACCCTGGCAGAAGGCGACAGAAAGAAGAGAGGACTGGTCCCTTTATGATGAAGACCCGTGAACGCTTGGAGCCGCAATATGCGCATTAGAGTGCTGGGTAAATACTGTTTATGCCCCAAAGTAATCATATTTATCAAGCAGTCCGGGACCTGAAGAAAGACTCGGGCTGTTTATACTTAACTGCCCCCTTGACTGCTGACAGTAAATATACCCAATGAGAAGAAAACTGCAATAAACTACCTTTTCTGCTCATCGTCAGCCCTCTGTGATTAAAGAGGACAAATTTAGACCATAACCCTATCAACAGCTTTATAATTAATCTTACTTTTCCAATAAGAGCATCTATTCCCTCCGCTGGGTCTGGAGGCTGTTGCAGCTTTGGGGGGCTCCGGGTACCGGGCTCAGAGCCTTTATTATCCTTTCTGGGCTGACTCACCGCCCAGAAATACATTGAAATTTGCATTGAGTCACAGGGAAGACGAAGACATGGGTCCCAAAATGAAAACGCTGTGTTGGAGGCAGGCACAGTTGAGGATTTAGAGGAACAATGACTGAGCCCGCCACGGCGCCCTAATGTGGGACGCCTTTAAGACGTCACATTTAAAGAGTGTCACCATTTTCAACAGAGATCATTAAAACTGGAAGGGATCCTATGGGGCAGGCTAGTGGAGTCCGAGAAGCAGGATGGGAATGGAAATGTGCCAGAACGCTTACGGAAGCACTGGGCGTGGGGAGGGCATCTGCAGGTGGGGGTCTCAGGGACAATGGGCAAGTGAGGCAGGATTTTTAAAATGCACCCAAAGGGGACTTCCCTGCAGGAGGGCAGCATTTCCTGAGCTCTCCTCTAGGGAATGAAGTCCGCGGGCTTAGGGAGGAAGGAAGATGGGGGCAGCAGTGCAGGGTGTTGTGGGGGGGGGGGGGGGGCATGGGACTTCTGAGATCCTAGTCTCCTGCTCGCCAATGAAGAATCAGCTCATCTGATCTCTTGTAAAGTGCCCTTGGAAACAGATCCTATTTTCCACGCAACCAATTTCTTTGGTTGGCATATGCAAATGTGACTCAGTGAAAACAGGGTTTGTTTCTGGACTCAAGAGTCAGAACATGCAAGTGGGATCAAGAAGGAGAACTCAGCTTTCTGTGCCTTCGTGAATAGCATGGCTCCCAGGGGGCCAATAATTTAGTCAAATTTTATTGTTAAAATTCTAAAGAGGGGAAATTAACTCAAGGGGCAGGCAACTCACTATTGTCTCACTGACATTGGTTCTGGATGACCTCCTTTTCCGTGCTTACAAGCCGGCGTATTTGGCCTGAGATGAACATTTTACTGGGGTTAAAAACCTAAATTAATAATCACAAACCATTTTACTATCAATCAAGGCCTAACCACACTTCTCAGTTAATGACCGAATGTAGGCTAGGACCCTGTATCTTTTAATCTCTGAGAGACTACTTTAGTATCTAAAAGATGTAAGACAATGAAAAACATAAAGGAGAACTCCCCAGTGGCCTCCCACTCCAGAGGGAAAGCCAAGGGTCTGTGATGACTTCCATGCTCACAAGACCTGGGGCTCCCCTTTCCTCTCTGATCTCTAACCCATTCTGCTCTGGCCAGACTGGTGGCTTCCCATCCCTTTCTTAAACATGGCCATACACTGCCACCCCAGGGCCTTTGCACTTGCTGTTTCCACTGCCCAGAATGCTTTCACCCCACATAAGCACCTGGCATTCTCTAACTTTTTGCTGATCTTCACTTCAGCTCTACATGAGACCCTCCCTGGCCATCCTCGCTCTAATTTCAACCTTCCTCCAGCACTATATTTTCTTTCCTGCTTTATTACTTTTTCTCTTAGCTTATCACTAGTCTGTATTTTCCTTATTTAAATCATCTACTGTCTCTCTCTCTCTCTAGCTTATAGGCCTCATGAAGGTGAGGGATTTTGTCTGTTTTGTTTACGGTGATCACCATGCAGAGAGTAAGCCTTAAACAAGTATTATGTTGAATGAATAAATGAAGGAGTTGATGAATGTCATATGTCAGAAAGGGTGACTTCCCTCCCCAGGGACAAAGACTCAAAGATTTCCTTAGGGGGTAGCTCAGCTGCTCAGTGTGGGTATTTCTTTCCACTTTCTCTTACTAAAGCTTTTGGCTATGGAGGATCCAACTCCTCGACGCCAGTACTCAACTGCTGGGAATTCTAAAAAGCTGCCCACAACAGAGTTGTTTTTAGGTAAAATGGCAGAGATCTGGTAGACGTTCACCCAACCTGCTTCCCCTTCCTGAGCTCACAGGTACACTATATTTCCCCCACCCCCTGATCCTTCGCGTCCTAGTGGGGCCACGTGGCCAGTGGGCTGTAGGAAGGGGTGATGTATGCTACCTCTAGGCCTGGCCTCTAAAACATTCTGTGCAACCTCCCTTCTGCTCTCTTCATCGGCTAGTTGAGTAAGGAGGGTTTGCTAAAGGAATCTGAGGCTCTAAAAGATTGTAGGGACAATGGACGAAAGAAACGTGCCCTTGAATGACCCTGTGGATCAGTACCCCCTGCCTGCTGCCACCCCGCCCCAGGGCTGGGCCAAGAATGGAAAATAAACTCGTGTGGTGTGTTAAACCACTGAGGTTTTTTGGGCTTGCTTGTTAAAGCAACAAGTGTGATTTGCCCCAACACTACGGATATTAAGGCCGTATATTAAAAAAGTGCAAGCTTCGGCATCATTCCCCTGCTTATCTGATGTATGTTGCATTCCTCAGAGAAACCTAATCTGTCTTTTTGTAACTGGAGGTTCAGCCTCGTTGGACTTTTGTGAAAATTGCAATGAACTGCCAAAGGTGAGATAAGGAGAGATGGGGAGAAGCTATTAAAGCGTTTCTTCAAGTTTCACTGTCTTCTTCCTTTGCTAATAATACCGATTCTACACCCGGGCAGCAGCTAGGTAATCTGTGCAGACAAACTTGCAAGGAACCATAACCCAACCACAGTTTTGAGATACTGAAAACCTACAGAGGCCACTGTTGTCCTCAACATGCAGGGACTTTCATGTTTAATATGAAAGCTATGTCGGTGATGCTCCAGGTGTCAGCTCTCAGTTTGGGGCTTTTATAACCAGAGATAATTGCTGTGCCTGTTGAATATAATCCACTTTCAAGGGCGGGGGGGATTTCTCCCTCTTTCACCAGGGTCAGGGAAGTCGGACCAGCATCAGCAGCTAGGTCCCACTATCCTGGCCCGAACAGAGCCGTGGTATTCACTTTATCCAGCAATAAACAAGTACAAAAATGTACATTACCTGCCCGGCTAGCATTTCATATAATAGGACGCCATAGGCCCACCAGTCCACGGATTTTCCATATGGCTGATATGCGATTATCTGTGTGAAAACACATACATCAATTACATTTAGTGGTGAATCAAAAAGCCCATGTTAGAACAGACAAGTCAAGTGTGTAGGCTTTTTTGCACTGAGGGGAGAGGGCCCCGCAAATCCCACACATGGGGAACCACCTCCCCATGACTTGCTGCCCAAAACCTGCTTGGGGTCTGTTCCTCTGAATCCACCTGGAGATGCCACAGGGCAGATTTAATTATCCTCGATGGTGCAAAATATTTGGACATTGAGGTGGATTTCATTTTGGAAAAAGCCAGGGGTCCTTCAGACCATGGGTCTGATAAACAAGATAATCAAACTATGTAACAGAATTTTGCTGAAAGCAACAAAGATGATGATGGAGATAACGTATCTGCTGAAGTTTCAGAACAGTTTGAAAGAGACATAATTTTATCAAATGTCATATTTGAGCCCTGTCTGAATCTTGACTCAAACCAAACCAACTCTAAAACAGAAATCAGGAACAACCAAAATGTGGTCTCGATAAGAGATTACCCTTAATTTTGTGAGGTGGGAAAATGGTATGGTGACTCGTTTAAAAGTGTATGATGAGTGTATTAATGAGTGAAATGCACAAGAGATGAAGAATTTACAGGTGAAGTGACATCTTAGATTTGTTTTAAATACCTGAGCAAACTAGGAAGGGGTCGGAACAGTTGGCAAAATGCAGGGAGCTGGTGAAGCTGGGTGACGGCCCACGGAGACCCCGACTGCTCCCTCTATCTTTGTGGCTCCCAGAAGTAGTAGAATAATTCTACGACCTGCCCTCGTGGAAGAGGGTAATACTGATTGGAATTTCTAAGCACGGCACGGGTTATTAAAACACTGGTGTTGTCTAAAGCACACGATCCCCCAACCCACAGATCATGCCCCAGGATCCGAGGCGAAGACATCCGGACAGGTGCTCAGCATGACCATTCTGCCATTTTGCATATACACATGTGACTTGGAAATGTTCTAGGGTATTTTTTAATGGCCCTCGATGTCTAATGGAATGTCCTGGGACACAAACAAACCTGCATGTCTCTGCCTCTCCATTTCTTAAATGTATTACTAATATTTCTCCTTGTAGCATGAGAAATACAAGCTCCCTGTCGCTTACCTCGGCGTGGGTGGCAACAAGAGGGCACACATTTGGATCTGGCAGCTTTATAGCTCATTTTCTTGACAAGGAAATGACAACCAAAGGAAGCTACAAGGAGGACTTCCTTTCTTTTTAAAACTACATTTGTTCTTTTTTGAAAACTTGGAAAATGCACACATACACAGAACAAAAAACCCTATCAAAATGAGCCTCTATGTGTTACCTGATGATGTAAAATGAGGCTTGGCATTCTGGTTCCAAGACAGGAAATGACTGGATCAAAGCTTGTCTTAACCAAGTAGAACAACAACAGAAATTCTCTTTGGGAGAGTAAGAAAGTACACTTGCTATGCACCTACTACTATATGTCCGATGTGCTGAGCACATTCTGCAGAATCCAGTGCGGCAGAACTCATTATTCTTCCCATTTTATAGGTGGGAAAGCTGATGTAGCAAGACGTTTCAGAGACCTGTCCAGAGCCAATCAGCTCATAAGCGGTGCTCTGGATATTGACATTTCTGTTTTAAAAACACAGTTTATGGCTGTCAAATATATGTAATCACTCATACTGAGATTAATAAAATATTAATCGAAGGGCTTTGAGGATTAAAGAGGTTTAAAACCACCATTTCAGTTGTTGTAGCTGTATTTCAAAAGCACTTGAATAACATTTTTTCTTATAACTATATTAAAACCAATCCCGGCAATCTATTTTCATTAATTGGTGTTTTAGTGTACTCCGTTTTTAATACAGGTGGAGCTCGGGCACCGTGTTGCTGTGGGAAATATCAGGCTGGGGAACTGAGGGGGCTGAACGAGGGAGGTCACACTGTATTTTGTATCCTATATTCTGCAAGTATCTGAGTAATCTTACCAATCAGACTCCTCTCCTTGGGCGGTATGAAACGCCACCCGAGTTTGGAAAGCCATCAGAAGTCAAGGGTAGGGAAACCCTGTCTCTGGTCAGAATGATTCACAAATCCTAAAAGCCATGGCCACCTGAAGATTTTTTTTTTTTCTTGACTCTTTTATCAACTTTGGTCCAACTTGACTTTTATTTTCTATTTGCACAGCATCAAACTCTCATGACTCCTGCTGATAACATGCTCTCCTTCCTCCAAGGCTTACCAAAGCAGAATGCCAAGTACCAATGGCTCCTTTTTCTTGTCGCTAGCATCTGGCAATACCCCGAGCCGACCAGCTCAGCTACTGGGCCGAGATGACAAAGTCATGCTGAACGCTGCTGTGCTTTCAATGGTAATAACAGGATGGGACTTGAAATTCAGCTGGGGCATTTCTTCTTGGAGAAGCTCACAATGTATCACCCCTGCCTTATGCGCTCCATGAAATGGGAAGGTCCGAAGATCTAAGTTACAAGGTCTAGGGGTGCAACCTTACCATTGCAAATTCATTTTTAGAATGAAGCATTGCTTTCCCCTCCATGATGAGCTGCTATTAATAAATACCTCCAATGATCCAAAAATCTCACTGCAAAAGGGGAACTGTTAGAGAGCCCCATTTGAAGATAAACATTTAGATACACATGATTTGGGATGTTGGTTACGCTGTCCCTTGTGAGCTGTCTGGACCTGCCCTGGGTAGTACGGTAGCCACCAGCCCCACGTGGCCACTGAGCATTTGAAAAGTGGCTAGAACAAACTGCGATGTGCTTTAGGTGGGAAATACACATCAGATTCTGAAGACTTAGTACCCCAACCGCAAAATATCTCATTCATATTTTGGATATATTGGGTTAAATAAAATATATTAAGCTTAATTTTACCTGTTTTTTTTTTTTTAACTTTTAAACATGTGGTTGCTCAATAGAGCACAGGACTCTTGATCTTGGGGTCATGAGTTCGAGCCCCACGCTGGGTGTAGAGATTCCCTAAATCAATCAATCAATCTTTGGGGGAAAAAACCCCACACATACACAACAATGGGGCTGCTAAATGCAGTCTGGCCTGCATTTTCTTTCTACTGGACGGGGCTGGTCTACACCCTTTTCACGGGCTCCTACAACTCACTCTGGTTCCTGTTGGCCCAGGGAGCCAGCTCTGGGCCGAGGACCAGGCTCAGAGGCTGCAGAATGGATGGTGAGGCTCTCTTGTTTCTGTACCCCTGGGGACAGGAGCAGGTGTTTCTGGGACTCGTGGGCCAATGGAGGCTTGCAGCCAAGCCCGGGGGGTTGCAACGGCAATTCGGTCTCCCACAGCAGAAAACCTCACAAAAGAGAGGCAAACTTGGCAAGAAGGGCTCCAGTTGGCAGATCTCCCTGCACACATGGGAGGTTGAACTTTAGCTTCAAAGACAGACCCCCAACAGGGCCACTGTCATTCAGCTTTCCTGCTATTTGTCATTATGATCATTATGATTATACTCACATGAGCCAATTGCTTGGGGGAGATGTCAGGATGTTTCAAATGGCTGCCTGTCTTGTAAAAGTAAGATATGAATGAGCTTTCTCCCAGCCTGGGCACAGGACCAGGAATGAAAGGGACCAGGGGGCAGCTTCTCATCTCCTAGCAGGTCAGCGGCCACAGTGACTGAAAGGACACTGCTCTGAAGCCACCCACCTTTCCACCCTCTTCAAGGGCTACATACTCAAAGGCCTGCCAAAGAGGACGGGGCTTCAGAAGCCTTTTGGGGGGCAGCACGGTAAGGTTTTAGATGCTACTGGCAATAGCAACAGTGACTATGAGCAACGTCACCATCGCAACACTCTCACTATGTGCGAGGCTCCTTAGCTCTGCTAGCTCGCTTAGCCCTTGGGAGACTTGTATGAGGTAGGAGTGCCCCATTTCAAAGATGAGGAAATGAGACACAGAGAGGTTAAGTAGCTTGCCCGAGGTCACACAGCGAGTAAGCAGCAATGCTGGGATTTGAACTCTGGTCATCTGGACTTGGTATCCACACTTTTGACCATTTTTCTAAACCGAAGGTTCATCAGCCCATGACCCAGTGTGGTTCCCTAGACAGCTATGGTGGGAACTGGCCCCAAAAGGGGCTCAAATGCTTAACAGGATTAAAGCTGCCAAGACAGCCACTTCACTCAGGAACTCTGGCTCTGGAGGCTTTGTCTTAAAGGACCCAGGGGAACACGACATGTGTGGAAGGAGACTCACCCTCCCGTTCCTGGCTGTACCTTAACTGGACTCTACTCTTCATTTTCACGTGACGTTTACTAGCCAAATCCCCAGAACCCCCCTAATACATGGCCCGACAACAGAAGGCTCTTCCCAGGCTGCCGTTACAAATGAACACTAGCCTTTATGCGTAAAACATGCTCGAGTTCTTTTACTGTCTCAGGGAAACAACATTTTCTCTTCCTTTGATCAAAGATAAAATTATTTTACTTTAACGAAAAATGGTTGTTTTGAAAAACATCCTAAGTTCCCAACGATAGAACATGGGCCACAAGAGGCCTTTATATGCATGGTCAAGAACACTGACATGTCAATACAGTACCATTTGGGAAAAAAAAAGAAAGAAGAGCTGCAGTGCCGTCTGGATGTTCTGTCATGACGGCTGGGGCCGTGAGTTCGAGAACCGTCTCCTCCACTCTCTCCTCTGGGGCCGACAGAGCTCGGCCGCCACGCAGCGGCCTTTGCCTCGTCAGGCTAAGACTGCTTATCTGCCCTCCCTCGACCCCAGACTCTTCCCCAGCAGGGCCGGACCACCCCCCTGCGCACCCAGCACGGGGACCCCGCCCAGCAGCTGGTGCGGAAGAAACATGTGGGAGTGGATCTCATCCAAGCCCCAACCGTGGGCACCACCCACCTCTTAAGTGCAACATCAAATTGCTGGATTGCCAAGGCTAGAGGGACCCTTACAGGTGCCTTACAAAAGTGTCCTTAGGATTCTGGAAAGGAACCTAAGTTTCAGAGAGCTAAGTGGCTTGCTCGAAGGTCACTGGGCTGGTTGTAGATAAGGTCTCCTGACCGCGTCCCCTTCCCGCAGCACCAGGCTTGGACCAGAGTTCGAGAAACAGGAAAGCTTCGTGGTGGGTAAGGACGAGGCACCCCACCTCTCAGCCCAAGAGGCTCCCCAGTCAAACACCTTTCGGTGGTGCATCCAAGCCCAGAACACCAGTAGCCACTGCACAGGAAGCACACTGTGATGTGAACACTCTGAACCGGACTTCTGGAGACCAGTTCTGCCATGGGAGAGCTGTGTGACCTTGAGCAAGTTGCTTAGCCTCTCTGAGTCTCCATTTCCTCAGCTGGGATACTGGAATTCCAGCACCCACCTGGTAGGAACGTGGCAGGGGATAAACGGTATTTTGTATAATAAAATGTGTTTATTGCAGGTGAGTTGAATATATGATACGACGCCACACTGCCTAACGTCAGAAGTAAGAACCGGCCCCCAGGCACGGCACGCAGGTGAAAATGAACCAAGGCAGTGGAGTTAAACGTGGCTCACAGGAGGACAAAGGAAACATTCTGCTAGGACCGATTACATGCACAATATGTATTAAACACCCTGAAATGATTGTTGGCACCTGGCAATTCTCATCAACGCTGAACTTTCCATTCATTCTTTCAGCAAATATTAGCTTCCTATGTGCTGGACACTGCCCTAGGCTGGGGAGGTATGTAAATTAATAGATTTTAGAATCCCCCCTCGTGCAATTACATTAATTTTTACCAGAGCAGCAAAACCTCAGGTTTTTCTTTTTTTATCCATATCCCCTCCCACTTCCGCCTTCCCTCGCCCCCCCACTATTTATGGCTAATTGTACATTTCCTTGGGCTGGGCACTCTGCTAGGGACAGGGATTGTGACTCTAAGGAGACAGACAGGAAAACAGATAAATACAACTAAAATGTAATGTCTTATATCAGGGATCTTTGTACATCACATGAGAAATATCTGCAATATTTGAAATCTTTGGACAAAAGGCAGGATATAAGTATAAAGAAAATCACCATAAGGTGAAAATGGAAAGTCTAGAGTCCAAAGTATACATTTTCTATGTAGACAGAAACTGTGGCTCTATCTAGGATTGGAGAGAACAGGAAATGATTTCTCTAATGGCAATAAAAGTGCTTTATAATCTATTCATAGTACCCACCTCTTCTACTCCCTGGTTGTTCACTTTACTCTAGGAGAACAGAAAACAAACAGCAGGACAACCTAAGTCCTGCTCCCCCAAAATGTGAGGAGAGGAACAACAAGCACAAAATGGTTTGTAATGATTAACGCTGGCTTTAAAGACAAAGGGAAAAAAGGAAGAAAGGAAGGAAAGAGAGAGGGAGGGAGGAGCAAAGCTCAGAGCTTGGTGATTACCAGACCCCATTCCCAGTGCCATTCCAGACTTTCATACAGCAGAGAAAGGCCAGAGGCTATAAATATGCGTGTGTGTGTGTGTGTGTGTGTGTGTATTTTTTTTCCCTTTTTTTGAGAGACAGAGAGAGTGAGCATGAGTGAGTGAGCACAGGGGTGGGGAGGGGCAGAGGGAGAGGGAGAGAGAGAATCTCAAGCAGGCTCCCCACCCAGCGTGGAGCTGTACACGGGGCTCAGTCTCACAACCCTGGGATCATGACCTGAGCTGAAATCAAGAGTCAGACGCTTAACCAACTGAGCCACCCAGGCGCTCCTCTATGTTTTTTAATAAATTTTTTAAAAAAGAAGTTTTAGGTTCACAGCAAAACTGAGTGGAACATACAGAGTTCCCATATGCCTTGTCCCCACGAGTACCATCTCCCTTGCTATGGAAATCCCTCACCAGAGTGGTACATTCGTTACAACTGATAAACTACATTGTTGCATCATTATCATCCAGAGTTTACGCTTGGGTTCACTCTTGGGGTTGTACATTCTATGGGTTTTTGAAAATGTATCATGACATGTATCGACCACTGTATCGTACAGAATTTCACTGACCCCAACATCCTCTGTTCTGCCTAGTTATCCCTCCCTCTTCACTAACCCATGGCAACTACTAATCTTTTTTTATTGTCTCCAAACGTTTTGCCATTCCCATGATGTGCTATGGGCAGAATCATGCAGCATGCAGCCTTTTCCGATTGGCTTCTTTCACTTAGTGAGATGTGCTTAAGGTTCCTCTGGGTCTTTTCATGGCTTGACAGTTCATTTCTTTTTAGTGCTGAATAATATTCCATTATGTAGCTGCATCACGGTTTATGGAGGCATTCACCTGCTGAAGGACACCTTGGTTGCTTCCACGTTTGGGCAAGTTATGAATAAAGCTGCTATACACATCCGTGTGCAGGGTTTTGGTGCGGACATAAGTTTTCAATTCATGTGGGCAAATGCTTAGGAGCACAACTGCTGGATCGTATGGTAAAGACTATGTTTAGCTTTGTAAGAAACCGCCAAACTGTCTTCTAGAGGGGCGGGGTGACTTTGGAGGGAGCTGCTGGTAAAATTCTGAATGAAGTGCTGGCCTTTTCAGGCTGCAGAAACCGCCCCTGCGCCCGGCGTTCCTCTGACTCCGGGACGTGCGCTGCGGAGCTGTGGGACGTGGTCTTCCATGACCCTCGGAGCAGGCATCAGCACCGAGGTACATGTGGGAAAGTGTTCCCGTTTCACGTCTTTGTGATTCTTCCAAGGAAGCGCTAATCTCCTGCCTGGGCTAATCTCTCTCTAGCTCCTGGGTAACATGTGCTGGTCACGGAAGAAATCAGCGCAGTGACAATGAAACGGGGCCGGGAGAACGTCCTCCTAATTGACTTGGTTACCCAACCTCTTCAGCACGACTTCTATAATCCCCCCGTTACGCCCAAGAAATCAAACACCTCTTTAGACACTCTCCTCCCAACCTGATGTTTTCAAGAGCTTCCCCCACAGCGAGATACACTGTGATACCAACAGGAACAGAGGTGGCATTTGCATCCAAGCTACCGCTGAGCACAGTCCTTGGGCTACACTGTGCTGGGCACCACTTCTGCTGACCACTGGGGAAGTCGAGGCACAAGCAAGCGTCAGTGCAATAAAGCATGGCGGGAACGCAGCAGAGCCAGGACTCAACCTGGCCCTTGCGTTCCTGTCCTCCTGGTGCCCACTCTGGAAGCAGGGGCTGGGAATGGGACCAGGACATCTGAGAGATTGCCTCTGACCTTGAGACTTCTATTCACCCCTCCTTCCTGTTCTGCTTGATAAGGGGGATGATGGTGTTGACCGTGAATAGATCAAATATGTCTTGGTTTACAACATAATTTACCTGGCCTAAGTGCAGGAGTCCACACTGGTCTGGGACGGGTCCACCTCTAACATTTGGCGGGGAGGGTGACAGGGGACATTGGAACAAAAGTGACTGAGGCCCACATACCAGATGTCTGAACACACATTACCGATCAAGCTAACCAATTGTTAAATGTCCTCTCCTACCACCATGACCAATATACCCTCCGGTATGAGTCAGCTCACATTGCCAGAACAGAATACCACGGACTGAGCGGCTTCAACCATATTCATTCACGTTCTCAGAGGCCTGGAGGCTGGAAGTCCAGGGTTGAGGTACCCGTCGGCAGGGCTGGTTTCTGACAGGCCTCTCTTCTTGGCTACAGCCAGGCTCCTTCCCCACATGACTCCCCCAGGCTTTTCTCTGTGAGGGGAACACACCTGCTGTCTCTTGGTCTTCTTGTAAGGGCACCAGTCCCTTCAGATCAGGGCCCCATCTGATGACCTCATTTAACCTTCTATACTCCCTTAAAGGCCCTACATCTTTACATACAGTCACACGGGGGGTTAGGGAGCAACATGAATTTTGAGGGGACATAAGTCCGTCCATAATACTTCTCAACAACCTGGAGGGGCAGGTCGACTTTAGAATTCACGGACCCCTTAGATTCCATTCCAGTATTGGGAGACCTGGCCCACTCCCCTTTTCTTCTCAATCCTTTATCACATCTATGAAGACCCTGTGCGCCCCGGCCTGTGCGTCCAAACTCTGTCCTGCTGTGCCCTGCAAATGGCCACCACTGGCCTCTCCTTCGGATACCGGAGTCAGGGTGGTGTCCCTAGCAAGACTGGATCATAGGAAGAGGCCCATGTAGGTCATGGAAGGCAATTCTCAGGCCCCAGGGGGCATGTCGCTCTAGCCCTAGAAGACGGGTTAAGGCTGGCAGAGGGCCACGGGAGAACCCTCTGAAGCTGGGGGGCGGCAAACTACAGCCCGCCGGCCAAATCCAGCCTGCCTCCCATTTGTGTACAACCTGCTGTGAGCAAATGTAAAACGAAAAAAATGTGAAAAAGACTATCAGCCTTTTGGCAAGAACAGTTGCTCAATTTTGCCTCTTGGTAAAATCTAAAATTTAGATTAGCGCAAGGCCTAAAATATTTACTCTCTAGCCCTTAGCAGAAGGAGTCTGCTGATCCCAGCTCCAAAACACAGGGCAGGGGCCCCTCTTGCCGGAGTCCTCAGCACTTTGAAATTTGCCCTTTCTGGGGTGCTGTGTTGGGGAGCCTTCCATCGGCCAACACAGAGCTCAAACCAGCTGCCCCTAAAATTGGCCACAGTGACCCCCTCCTGTCCTGTATGGCCTCCTACAGGCTGACAGTGCCACCCCCCCCAAATAATTTTTATCACCTCCCTTAGAATCTGGGCTGGCTCTGGGACTTGCTTTGACTCACATAATGTGGTGCAAGTGACACAGTTAAGCTCCAGGTGCAGCTCAGGAGGACTTGTGGCTTCTGTTCTTGCCCTCTAGGGAGCCAGTCACCATGCTGAGCAGCTCTGGATAAAACTACTGAATGGTGACAGACCCCATGGAAAGACAGACCACACAGAGGAGAACCCATGGGGCCTTGGCCAATAGCCAACAGCCCGAGGCCATCTTGGATCCCCCAGCGCAGCAGAACGCGGTACCCAACATCCCCCGTGGCAGGAAGGGGTCAGCCCCGCCGAGTCCTGCTGGAAGTTCTGCCCCACAGAATCAGAGTTTTCACATGTTTTAAGCCATTCAGTTTGGGGGCCGTTACACAGCAACAGATAATTGAAACAACTGTCAAATAACAGACAAAAGTGGACGGAGGGCTTCCTCTGAAGCAGCCAGGGCAAAACTCACCTCATCTTCAAAGCCATGCTTTGAGGATGGTACCGTGATTATCCCCATTTTACAGATGTCACCCCATGTTCTTAAAAGAGCACTACAGCCAGGGTTTGCTATACAATGATGAAGAAAAAGCCACCTGAAATCAAACAGGAAGTTTCCCTTCAGGGGTGGACAGTCTGCATGGGGCCAACTGGGGTAAGACTCAGGGCAGAGTCAAGTGCACTGTTATCAGCCTGCTTGTCCCCCTTCAAGTGGTTCTCGAACTCAGCCACCGCACCCTTATGGTCTCTCTCAGGGTGGCGGGTGGGGGTGGCTGGTGCTGGGGAAACGGACAAGATCCACAGCACGGCGCCTACTTGGGACCCCCCTCACCTCAGGCCTCCAAATGTTCATTGTGTATCTGAACAAAATAACCACTTGTGCAGTAAAGGAATGACCTAGGAGGTAGGAATAAATCTTGGGCTTGTGGGAGCTTTATTAGCTGGAATAAAAGATTTTCCAGAACTGGGAGGTCTCACAGCCTGGTGGTCTTTCCAGATGTGTTTGGTAACAGGGCAGTAAGTGAAAGCCTGAGGGGGGAACCCGGCCGCTGGTGACATTAGGGCCACAGACCTGCACTTTGGGGCCCAGGGTCCCTGCCCTGCCCCTTGCTATCCATGAGCCTCGGACAGGTCACCTGTCCTCTCCATGTCTCCTTTTCCTTGTCTGTAAAACGGACCTCCGAGGGCTATCGTAGGGTTTCAACAAGACAACAGATACAAGAACACAGCATGCGCTAGGGAATGAGTAAGTGTTGGTCATCGCTCTCAAGATACATCCTCCAAACATCCCCCAACCCTCCCCCACTCCGTGGCAAAGTAAAAGGTGAAATAAGATTTCAGAAATCTCTGACCCATTTTTACAGGATTTAAACAAATCCCCAAACGAAAGGCCAAGGAATGCAGCCACGGTGTGCCGGGAGTAAGTGCTCAGAGCTTGAGCGGGGACTCTGCAAGCAAGAGACGGAGCCACGAGGGTAGCGAGAGCGAGGACGCTTGGGTACACCTGAGCTGACACCTGCAGTCCCCTCCCTCCCCTCGGGAGAGAAGCCACTGCTGTGAGAAGCGGACCAGCCCCGGGTTCAAAGCCCAGCTCTGCCCTGAATTGGGGCCATGGGAAAAACGACCGAACCTCTTTGCACCCCGGGTTCGTCATCTGGAAAACAGAGCCACTGACCCCAACTTCGTAGAACTGCTCTGACGATTAAACAAAACCACGTCCGTGAGGCGCTCCGCCCTGGGTCCCGCTCACCCACAAGGAACTGGTTATCCCTGGAGGAAGAACCGGAAGGAAGTCAGGAAGAAGGACGGGGTCACAGGGGCCTCCTGGGCCACAGAGAGGGGGCAAATGCTCCAGAGAACAGGGCGATGCGGATAAAACTCCGAGGACAGCTGAACTGAGAGCTGCAAGGCAGATCCGAACAGAGATGAGTAACATAACCAAGGGAATGCCTAGAAAAGATCTGAGCAGAGTTACACAATTTAAGGAAGACCCCAAGGGAAAGCCTGGCCTTGGCTCTTTAAATATTTCTTGGAGGGAAGACAGCTGCTTCATTTTCTCTTGCAAAGCCGGAGGCATCGGACTGTGACCTTACACGGAGGGAAATTGGCCTCTGAAAGAAAGCAAGCCACCTTCGGCTTATCAGTCTCCTATGTTAATCAAGTGCTTTCTTTGCTCTGCCCGCGCTGGCTTGGCGTGGGGCTGGGGGTTCAGAAGCGCTGATCCTGGAGGAGCCCCGGCCGGCACCAACCCACTGCTTCCCCTCTCATTTCCCCCATTCTTTTCAGCTGGGCAAATGCTAATTTACTGCCTGGCTGCATGCATCTCGTGTGTTCTTTTCTCATTTAACTTTTAGATCCTCTTTTGTTCTCCATCCTTCTCTACGCCCCTTTCCCCAAAGGCCAGGAAACGTCTCTGGGGGTGTCAATATTCCGGCACTTTGGGCTGTCTGGGGGACCCAGGCTGATGTCCCACACCTTCAGACACTCCGGTGCCCCAGCGCACCAGCTCTCGGGGGTCCGTGGCGTGAGGCATATGGTTGTCCCCTGCAGGTGGCAGCCTTGGGAATCATCTGTCCAATCCCTGCCCAAGTTCCTGACCTTTCAATTCCCCAGCCTTCAGCTCTGTTCTGTTGCCAGCCCTGGCACCTGATCATCCCAGACCCACCCTGCCCACCAGGCACCGCTCCAGACCCTGGGCGAGAGGCTCTGCAGTGAACCAAAGACAAAGATTCTGCCGTGGGGGGCTGAGTGGGCTAGAGAAACACGCAAATGAGTGCCTGGTGACATGCTCTGTCAGAGGGTGATGAGCACCGTGGAAGGAGAGCAGGGTGGTGGCCAGAGGTCTGCAGGTTGGAACAGAGTCGCCAGGGAAGATGGCCTCCTTGAACTGACATCTGAGCTGAGGTGCAGGAGGGATCCCTGCTGCCGGGGAAGGATATCTCAGGTAGAGGGGATGAGAAGAGCAAAAGCCCTGAGGATGGGAGAGTCCAGCAAATCTGGGGAGTGGTAAGGAAGCCAGTGTGGGGGGTGGGGGTGTTCTGGAGAGACGGGGGTGAGGGGTGGAGGGCAAGGTGAGAGATGAGGTTAGGAAGGGGAAGGGGGGGCAGACAGCAAAGGGTCTCGGGCTTTGCCAAGATGCCTAATTCAGAAACGAACCCCCTCCTCAGCGCTTGCAGCAATGTCCTGCCCTTGTGTCACTCTCCTCCCCCACCTCGCCTCCGCTCCCCACACTGGACCTAGTCTCAATACTCTTGAGGACCAGCCCCTCAATGCCCCTCTTCTGACAGACACTCAGCCCCGCTCTGGTCTCGCTCTCTGGTTCCCACTACCTGCTCGGTCACTTCCAGGACCCTCATGCAGGTCACTGTGTGTGGATGTGGGGGCAGCACACCGCCCGTCCCCAGGCCCCCATCCCACCCTTCCTGGCCTTGCCCTTGGAAAACACAAGCCAGCCAGTGAGGGTGATTTCAGCTTTCTTCCTTCCTCCTGCCTCCCTATCCCGTTCCATCCTGGCCTGCGGTACTCCCTCCCTCTCTCTCTGTATCTTCTCTTTCTCTCTCTCTGGGCATTTTCCCTTGGGCCTAGAAGCATGCTCAGGTTTTCCCAGCCGTACTGATGCTCCCTTCATCTTGCTTCCCTAGGAGTGACCAGCCACCTTCCCCCGTCCATTTACCATCCGTTCCCCAAGACATGGTTCCAGCCTGGTTGCTGATGCCCACACTCAACTCCGTGCCATCCAGCTCCTGCTGCATCGTTACCACGTGCTCTTCAGGATGGCTGGTTCCCTGTGGCCGGATCCCCTCCCCGCCGCCCCCCGCCCAGCTCCTTGACCTCCACAGTCCCTGGCCATCTCTGAGTTCACAAGCACTCACCTTCCTTGGTCTCCAAGACGCTATGGCTCCCTAGTTTTTCCACCTCTCTGGACACCCCTTGGTCTCCCCTTTTTCCTCCCATTCCTAAAATGTGGCTCCCCCCAGATGTGACCTGTGACCCCCTCCAGAAAAGGTCACAGCTGGTGGCCCACTGGCGGACTCTTACCGATGTACATTTCTCTTAATATATATTTGACCCAACTTTGAACAAGTAGGCAAGTTTTACACACAAATGCCGACTTCTGGCAGCGGTCATAGGCAAGACTGGGCTGCCCTTTCCGTAGGGATGGAAGGAGAAGCCGTGGCCCCCTAGGAAGGGCCTCCAGCTCGCCGAACCCATCCAGCCCCCAACCCTCACAGGGGGCTGCACATCTGCGTTTGGCCAGTGGGCTGTGGGGCTGGCACGTGTGCCCACAGACTGTTTCCTTAGCCATGTTGGGGTGCCATCTGTTCTTGCCAAGGGGAATACTGTCTCATCCACGTCTCTCAATCTACGGCTCTCCTGGGTGGCAGTGGCCCATTTCGAACAGCCTCCAGCCCCCCTCACAGGTCCCCGCTGGGCTCCGTTCTCCTGCCGGGCATGGCAGGCCCTTAGCAGGCGCTCTGAGTATCTGGCTGATTGCTGCCACGTGTGGGAGAGGGGCTTCGGTGCTGGTGGTCGGCCCGTGGCTTCTCAAGGGGTGTGCCCAGTGGTACCAGCGGGAATACAACCCCGAGTCATTGACTGCGGTAGAGACGTCTGTGACTCAGGTCCCTGATTCCAGTTGAGCTGGATGAGCATCCATCTCCTCCTACAAGATGTTGCTCGTGTTGTACAATATCTCCACGCTCATTGTGAACGGCTTGCTCACTCGTGGAGTTTTCTCTTCTCTCTGGAGATGGGGGCAGTAGGTGACAAGAATGTACGTCTGGGCGCTCGGGTCAGAATGTCTCAGGTCCAAATCCCACCTCTGCCTGTTACCAGCCGTGTGACCTTGGGCGAGTCACTTAAGCTCTGCTCGTGGATGCAATGTGACAAACCAGAAGATGTGCTCCACAGGCTTGGTACAGCGTAGACAGTCCCTACATCATGGGTGTGGTCTAACGCGCCCCCTGCCGCAGCAAGGACTCTGCACGGCACAGTTCCCAAAGGCTTTGCTCCCACCGCAGCAGGAGGTACTCAGAGGTGCACCTGCCAGGAGCAAACCCGTCCCTGCTGCGTCTCTCCTCCCGGGAACAAGTGGGCCAGGCTAGTGTTCAGAGCCTGATGCTTAGCTGCCGGGAGGCACTTGACCTGCAACTGGACCTCACACACCCCAGATCACTTTCGGAGGGGGGATTAAACCCCGATGAAGCTTCTGTTGGTTCTTCTCAGGGACTCGCACTGACCCCGAAGAATTCTTTCTGTGTGAAAGCACTGAGTACCCGTGAGGTTGAGTCCAGGAATTAGTTTCTGATGAGCACCCCCTGCTTTGTGCGTGTCCAACTCAACTCCAAAATCCCATCTGTTAGTGACACTTTCTGCCTTAGCTCATCTTCCCTGGTTAAGGAGATGCCACAGTGTTAATCCATTTCAAGGGTTTTAAACAAACAGCCATAAATATTTAAGCCTCTGCTTTGCCTATTAGGGAAAATGCCAGCTCAGATAATTATTTTTGCCTCTGCCTGACAGAAAGATTTATACAGAGGACAGGATTATGTTAACCTCTGAGCAAATTAGAAACTTGGAACCTAGATGGTCTTCCGCTTCACCGCAATTATCCCTATGGCCAAATATGCCACATTCCCGGATCCGTATGGGGAAAATGCTAGCAGGAGGTAAAACAGCCTGAATTAACTGTTTCCGGTAAAACACCCGGAATTACTGATCGAGTTCCCAAAGTGGTGCAGCTTAGCTTACAATGCAAGTCAACCCGAATCGAAACACGGATATGGGTTTCCGTTCGCCTGAGCGTCATGTCGTCCACACTGTAAAGTGTGTCCAGGGCCGGGTCCCGGTGGAGACCCTGTCCCAGTGGCACCCTGTTTGGTACAGGGAGTCTGTGAATGCGCGAGTCACTTAGGAGCAGGCTGTGGTTTAGCATGGGGGCAGTACGAGTGTCTACAGGGGCCTGAGCCTGGCAGTGAAGCCCGGCTCTGGGTTTCTCAGTAACGTGGCCTCAGACCATTACTTACTGCCTTGGGCACCTCTTCTGAAGCATGCTGTGAGGACTATGAGGGGGGCTGCAGCAGAAGACCGCAAGAGGCCCACCATGCAGTGTGGCAAATGGGTCAAGTGAACAATAACCACGGCAGGACCACCTCGCCTGGTGCCAGATGATACTCCAAGTCACAAGACAGCAACCTTATGAGGTAGACGTTATCATCCCCACTTTACAGGGGAGGAAACTGAGGCACGGGATGTTCAAGTAACCCGCCCAGGTGGTAGACGCGCACGCCAATATGATGACTAGAAGATTCTAGAAAGTGCTCAGATGAGAAAGCCAATCTCGAAAGGTTATACCGTATGACTCCATCATATGCCATTCTTGAAATGGCAAAGTTGTAGGATGGAAAATAGGTGAGTGGTTGCTGGGGCCAGGGATGGGGACAGGAGGGGTGACCACGGAGGGGGGAGGTGTGGCTCTAAAAAAAAAAAGGCCCAAAGTTACCAAAATATGTTAGAAGTGTGTCTAGGTGTCCTTGGAGGAGGGGGGTGGGAGTTTATCAAATATATATAGTTACTTGGGACACCATCATGAGTGTGGCAGGACGGGCCGTGGCCCTTTCCCCAAAGCTGTGTGCATCCTAGTCCGGGAATCTGTGCATATGGTAATTTTATCCGGTAAAGGGGACTTGGCAGGTGTGGTTAAGGGTCCTGGGACAGGGGCGCCTGGGTGGCTCAGTTGGTTAAGCAACTGCCTTCGGCGCAGGTCATGATTCTGGAGTCCCGGGATCGAGTCCCACATCGGGCTCCCTGCTCAGCGGGGGGTCTGCTTCTCCCTCTGACCCTTCCCCTCTCATGCTCTCTGTCTCCCATTCTCTCTCTCAGATAAATAAATAAAATCTTTAAAAAAAAAAAAAAAAAAAAAAAAAAAGGGTCCTGGGACAGAGGGACAAGCCTGGGTTATCTGGGTGGGCCCCACGTAATCACAATGGTCTTCTGAGAGGGAGGCTGTGGGGTTGGGATCATAAAAGACAGAAATGGTAATAGCACGGACCGTAGCCACGCAGAGGACGGAAGAGGCAAGGCAACGGGACTCCCCCAGAGTTCCTGGAGGGAGTGCAGCCCTGCCGATAACTTGACTTTGACCCAGTGAGATGGATTTTGGACTTCTGACCCCAGAGCCATATGATAATAAACTTGTATTGTTTTAATCCACTAAGTGCACGGTTACTTGTTGTAGCGGCAATAGGAAACTGATACAATGAGGAACATTAGGGGGAAAAAGAAAAGACAACGAACGTCCATTATTTGGAACATTTCATCTACGTGGGATGCGGGCGTCCCTGGTGACGTCGCGTGGCTGAAGTGTTACTGAACACAGGAAGCTATTTGTTTAATCGCAGAGAACGGTCTTAATGGAGATGAAGTTCAAACCACTTTTATTCCTAAAAAACACTTCCTTCCCTGTCACCACACATTTATAGCATCTGGTGGGTGTTAAATGGAGCAGGTACAGCTCATAATCACAGCCTGTTTAATACATGTCAGCCGGTAGAAGGCGTCAGAATGAATCCTGCACCAGGAAGTTGTATTTTTACTGTACGATCTCCCTACTCTTCGTATTTGAGAAATAGGACTATTTAAGCTCACGTTATGCCTGGAGACAGTGATGTGTGAGTTCTCTGGGGGGCAAACCCCCCGAAGTTATGTATCAAGATAACATGTCGCCTTTGGCCATGTCATTGAGAATTTAAGTTTCTTTCTTTTTTTTTTTTTTTAAAGATTTTATTTATTTATTTGACAGAGACACAGCGAGAGAGGGAACACAAGCAGGGGGAGTGGGAGAGGGAGAAGCAGGCTTCCTGCCGAGCAGGGAGCCCGATGTGGGGCTTGATCCCAGGACCCTGGGATCATGACCTGAGCCGAAGGCAGATGCTTAACGACTGAGCCACCCAGGCGCCCTGAGAATTTAAGTTTCTAAGTAAATGTTCGAAGTCTGTGTTTCCACACTGTCTGGGCGCGTAACAAACAAAATAAGGAAGTTCTTAACAATGGGAAAAAAAAAATTAAGCTTCCTTTTTGGAACACTGGCTACCATAGGGGGTCTACTAGGTGCAAAACACTGTATTTGGCATTTCTGTCCTCAGAGCAATTCTACAAGGAGGATATTATCATCTCTAACTTGCCACTGTGGACACGGGGGGCAGAGAGGCTAAGTCACTTGCCCGAGTTCCCAGAGCCTGTGAAGAATAATCAGGAATGAAGGACACTTTGGTCTGACTCCTAAGCTCACGTCGCACCTACTACCTCTAAGACAAACACGTGGGGCAACAGGTTAAAAATATGCTGCACAAGCTGCCAACAGCAAACACGAGAGCTCTCCAAAGAGGGAAGGCTGGGCTAACTTTGATTCTGTTACCTTCTATAAGGTGCTGGAGCTCAGCTGGGAGGAACCCGTTTCATCCACAGAGCTGTGTGTGGATAGGAAGTTGGCTACACAGTGACTCAGGGTTATAACCCGCCCAGTCACTGGCACGTAGGAAGGCTCACAAGAAGACGAAAATTACTCAGACTCTGTCATAACAGGGGTGCCTGGGTGGCTCAGTCGGTTAAGTGTCCGACTCTTGATGTCGGCTTAGGTCATGATCTCAGGGCCGTGGGATCGAGTCCTGCGTCGGGCTCCACGTGGAGTCTGCTTGAGATCCTCTCTCTCCTTCTGCCCCTCCCTACTGGCTCACTCACTTGCTCTCTCTCAAATAAATAAATATATATTTTTTAAAGAATGTTATAACAAAGACGAAGCGGTCTGGCCACCGCTGTGATCACGTATCTTGGAACCACTCCGCTTACAACCACACTGGAATGTTCTTCCTAGATTAAACACCATGATCAATTCCAATGGGTCGTTTAGGGCACTAATCACTCTGATTTTACTAAAAAGCCATCATCAGAACCACCTTTTGACCCAGTTTTCCCATGCAGAGCATTTTTACAAGCACTGTCCCCCCCTTCTCTGCCCAACAGTGAGGCTTAAATTGTTCTGATGATGACGGTGTAAGAAACACATTCTACCATACACCCAGCTTACAGGTACACAAAACAAAGTTCCACGAAACGAGACATGCTCTTACTATGCACTGAGCTCTCACACTTGTTTTCTATTTTGCTCCATTTAGTTTAGCCTATTTTGTGGCCACTGACTTGGTGATTCGCTAATGATTCTATACCCCATGGAGGGGGCTGTATTTGTGATTTGAAAGGTCTGGTCTAGAAACCAAGGAGAATCGGGGTCCCTACCTCTGGGGCAATGTAATCTGGCGTCCCACAGAAGGTCCTGGTTGTGACTCCATCCATCATGTGTTCCTTGCACATCCCAAAATCGGCAATCTTGATATGCCCTTCCGAATCCAGCATGACATTATCTAACTTCAGATCCCTGCAAGGAAGCAGGAGAGCATCAGCATCCTTCCCACGACATCACACGGTCTGCTCTGGAGCTAGTGAGACGGAAAGATCTCGGACTAGCTGCCACCTCAATGGCGTATTAACTACGAGTCCTACGGGTAACTACTACGGTCCGGAGAGCCGGGACCAGGAATGACTGGGTTTTGTTTTTGTTTCTGAAATCTCCAGAGCCTACTGTAGTGCCTAGGACACAGTAGGTACTTAATAAATGCACACCGAATAAATGACTAAGTGGTTGGTCTAGCGATCTCCAACCTTGGCCAAGCATGTGAATCACCAGATTCCAATTTAGCAGGTCTGGGGCAGCTCCCAGCCATTTGATTTACTAGGATCCCACACAGGGGGGCCTGGCACACAACCAGGTTTGCCAAATTCCAGGTTCAGAACAACCTCGCTGGGTCACATACGTGTGGCCACTGCATTCTGCCTGGTGGCGTGGGTCCTTTTACTCTTCAGTTAATCCTGGAAGACATTCCCCTTTCTTTGGCATCAGACTTTCACTGTTGCTAACTACCTGCAGAATTTAATTCACTAGTTTTTCCTCTGCCTCTCCCCAGCTCCCCATGTTCTTCTCCCGCTGAGCATCTATAACAGAAATTCGGTTTCCATTGCTCCCTGACCTTCATTACAAAAAAAGGCAGAGGAAGGAACTGTCAGTGGAGAGAAAAGCATGTTTTCTTGTGGGAAGCAGAGATGAGATATACAAAATCTTCTGAGGTCCAGGGATCGGAAAGTGGCTCTGATTTGCCTGCGGGCTGCAGACAAAGGTGGGTCTCTTGTTACCTTGAGGGTTCTCAACAACGTGTCTTAAGTCCCCATCACAGAATCAACACGCACACAGAGGTCCAGGGGCCCGGGAAAACTCCCAGATGCCCGGCTGGTTGCAGAGCCTCAACACACACCTGTAAATGATTCCTCTTTTATGAAGAAAGAACAATCCAATGGAAATCTCTGCTGCATAAAATCTGCAAAAGAAAATGCTCATCAGGCTTGCTGGCTTGCTCTCTGGATTTCTGAATATTTTATACCCTCCAGCTCAGGCATCAAGGGGGCAAAAGAATGTAAGACCCTGGGACGATCAGAGATCAGCATCACCCTGCAGATGACAAACCCTTTGCTCTTCGCTTGGCCATTTTAGCACTCCCACCTCCCCGAGGAACTTCACAGCTAATAAGTCAAACAGACAGGTTTATTACCTGTCTAGAAACAAGCACTTCTTGTCTGAGGCCGGTGGACAGTTAATTTACTGCTTACAGGGAATTTCCAATACGATCTCTTAAAAGAGTGGCTGCTAGAACAGTCTGTGTCAGGACTGGGGAAGAGTGGGGAAAATGTCTATTTTCCTATTCACGGACAGAATGCATTAGTGTTTGAAAATGCAGTGATTCCCTGGATGATGGACGAGCGTGTGTGATGTGCTCTGTAGCTGGTGTCCTCACCATCCCCCCTTACCGTCCCCACCCCAAGCGCTGGGATAAATGGGACACACACCATGATTCATACTCGAGTTTACCCTTTTAAATAATTCATAATAAACTCAGAGTAAATGCTGAAAGAGGTTTTAAAATGTGCATAGCATTTAGGAATCTTTGAAGTCTGAGAAACCACAAGACTGTGTTTGTGCAAACATCACACCCGGGAGGCTTAAAATCCACACAACGTCTACACAAGCAGAGAACAACCTCTAGTGATAAGGACCACACTCTTACGGGGAGGGATGGGGGGGGGCATCTCTGAGGGCCGGCAGGGGAGGAATGGGATGGGAGAGGGAAAAGCAATGGGATTACAGGCGACTTTTACATGATTTTTCATGCTCTTCTGTATTTTTAAAATAAGAACTTTCTAGCAACACAAGTACACAACGTAAGGGTGCTGGATGAGACACCTTGATGTCACCTCATAACGTAAGGTGGTTATTCTGCTACTTGCTCTTTATAACTTTGTCACCAAGCTTTACTTTACAACCCAAGCATTTTGATGCTTTCTAACTAACAGAGTTAAGACGGGGGATAAAGACAGGCATTCCTGAAAATTGAAAAGTAAAAATCTAAACAGACAAAAAATCCCCCTTCAACAACAAAAATCTGATTGGCGTTCGTGGGTTTGATTAATAAAGACATCTGAGAATGAAAAAAAAGAAAGAAAAAAATTCCCTTTTGCATTTTTTTCAGCTTGCTACCAAAGCATTCCTTCTTCTGCCTTCAGCCAATCTTCCCTAAGACACATCAACCCATGCAGGCCGAAAGTTCTTCAGATTTATCTTTCAGATCGAACATCGGCCAGGATCCAATGAACATTTGCTAACTTGATTAATCGGGGTACATGCCCACGATGCATCCTCCCTGAGGGAAATGAAATAGCTATTTGTGGGACGCCTGGGTGGCTCAGTTGGTTAAGCAGCTGCCTTCAGCTCAGGTCATGATCCCAGGGTCCTGGGATCGAGTCCCACATCGGGCTCCTTGCTCAGCAGGGAGCCTGCTTCTCCCTCTGCCTGCCTCTCCCCCTGCTTGTGTTCTCTCTCTCTGACAAATAAATAAATAAAATCTTAAAAAAAAAAAAAAAAAAGAAAGAAAGAAATAGCTATTTGCATACATCTGCTTCTGCCGTGTGTCCTGTGACCTCCTGGCCCCTGGAAAACAGGGTGAGTTTTCAGGTACCGAGGTCCCCCCTTCCATGGGCTATGTCTCTCCCGGCTGCTGCTGACTCCTGCATCCCAATCAAACCCTCCACACTGCTCATGATTCTCCCCCAAACCATCTCCTCCTTGGCAGCTGCCCACTCCCAAACCTAAAATGAGGTGTCACCTGAAGAGGTGTCCGGTGTCTCTGTTCTACACTGAGTTCCCCTTTTCTTCCTCCAGAATGTTTCTCAAAGGCCCTTACTCCTCTTTGGCTCCAAGGTCAAGACCTGGTGGAGGTTCCATTTTTTCTCCTCTATATAGATTTTCACCAGCCCCCTTGCACCCGTCCCTACTCTCTCCCCCCGCTTCCTTCCCCTCTCGGTCACGGGGCTCTGTGAAAACTGGGCCTGATGGTGTGAAGCCCCACTGAAGCCCCCTCCCGCCAAGCCTTCCATGGTCCTCAGCTGGCTCCATCAGGCTCATCACCCGGAGCCCCTGCACCCCCTTCCGTCCCGCTGGCTCGGGCATTCCCTGAGGATGTTCTTTCCCCACTCCCCTCTTTACCAGGGCTCACATGCCACCTCTAACGTTACGGCCACACAGTACAATTGTCGGGTGACTTCTCCTACCCCGGGTCAAGGTGGTGAGCTCCCGGAGGGCAGACAGCCTTCCCCACTCCCGGTGCTTGGTGTGTCGTGAATGTACAATAATCGTTTGTTTAATAACGAGTGGCTGACTCAATCCATGAGGATGGGATTGGGTGACAGGTGGATACACCAGCATCTCCGACCGACTGCAAGTAGAATGAACCTCTCCTTCCAAAGTGTCGGTGGACCCAAACTAAGAAGTTGGCCCCCTGGGAGGAGACGGTGCTCAGCTCCGAAGTGGGCAAAGCCCCACTTCCATATTTCACCCAGCAGCAGTCCCTGTGTGCTGTCTAAATTAAGGGACTTTAAAAAAAAATACTCACACTGCTTGTGGTTCCTTAAATTTTCCTACTTGCTGAATGTGGTACATGAGGTCCCCGCCATTGACGTATTCCATGACGAAATACAGCCGGTCCTGAAGACGAAGGTTCAACACGTGAGCAGGGCTTGGCCACCGGCCGAGAGACTTCCTTCACTCTTCTAGACTGTGTTTTGCTTTCTCATTAGTTAGTAAACCGTGGGCTACCCTGGCAGATCTGCTCAGTGGAGCCCTGCAAAATTTTTCTTCCCGAATAAAACATAAGTCATAGACCCTACTTCATGAGGACCTTGGGAAGTATAAAGTCATTAACTGTCAACATGGCTGCCCCCTTCTGGTTCCGTATGCTCCCTATTGTAGTAACGGCCTCCCAACACTCTTCCCCTTTCTCCTGCACATTAAGACATGTCTAAGTTAGCGATGGTGTGAAGAATCCAAATGGGCCAATTATTTACTTTTAACAAGTGTTGCTGGCTCGCAGCATCTGGGAGGCAAACCCCAGTGATGTAGTCATGCGTTTCCACCAGAAGCTTCTGAAAACAGATCTCGTGAGTTAGGCTGGGCTCCTAAATTATAAATGCTCAATGATATTTACTGTGGGGGAGGGGACTATACATGGAGAGGCTAATCCAACGTGCTTCTGCATCATAACAGGCCCAAGTATTGCTTTTTATTTTCTCTGTCACTGGTGTGCTCAATGTCGGCCCCACGGAGGGCGTACATCATAGACCCCAATAAAGCTGCATATTTATGAGGACATTACAGTAGGGTAAATGGGGGAAAATGGGGTTGAACAGCCAAGCAGCTCACAGCACAGCACACCCAGGTGAAAGCCAACCTCTGCTCGCTTCTAGACAACGTCACCATTTCGCGGAAGTTATTAAACATTGAAGTGCTGCACGAGGAATGGAAGATAACAATGAAGTTGGTGCTAGCAGCGGGGAAACAGCTCCCGGAGCTTCTTTCTCTAGCTTTCCTGTGATGAATTTTAATTCCATCTTTATTTCCGTGTTTTGCTGCTCCCTGGAGCTTCATCCGTGTAACCGGGGTGATAGGATCCGGGCTGGGATTCGCAGACATGGCTCCCCATCTGGCATATTGCTCCTCCCTCCTGGGCACTATTTAGGTGCTGCTGGGAGAAGGGGACCGGCCGTGCCACCAGCACCAGGCTGACACGCAGTGGCCGGCGCCTGGCTCTGCAGCCCATGGCCCGCCCCGACACTGTGCGGTTACACGGTCATTCTGAGATTCTAAGCTCCAAGAGCATGGAGGGGGACCTCCCAAGAGATTTTTAAAGAGAGATGTAAGACAGAAAGTCATTTTCTGGCCAGTAGAAAGTTAAAAATAATTATAATCGTAACAGTAATAATTATAGCTACTGATTATTGAGTCACATCTTAAAAAGGGCAGGTGCTGAGGGTGGAAAGCCTGTCTTTGGGCATGCCTGACAATGGTGCCCTCGAAATGGTTATACTTCTTGCGGGCCACCTGCAAGCTCCATGACAGGGCCCTGGCCCCACAATGGGCTGATCAGTGCTTCAGAACTCTCTTGTCCTCCTTTTCGTTATACTGTAAGACAGGGCTCGGCAAACTTTCTGTAAAGGGCTAGACAGCAAATACTTTAGGCTCTGCGGGTATCTTGCAATGATTCAACTCTGCCTGCACCACAGGAGAGCCACTGCAGGGGACAGGAAAATGAAGGAGCCTGGCTGTCTTCCAAGAAAATGATTCACGCACCCTGAAATGTGAATTTCATCTAATTTACACATGTCACAAAATATTATTCTCTTTTTCTCCTCCAACCTTTCTTAGAGCTCATGGACTGTACAAAACAGGCCAGACTACCAAGCCTGCTGTGTGCAGTAAACAAGAACACACTCTTTTGTAAGATCAAGTTTCCTCGGATTCTAATGCAATGCTTAGCAACGGGACCCGTAGCCTTCAAAAACCAGGACTATGGGTTATTTTATTGGTGTTGTAACCCCAAGTCTTAGCACATGGCCTGGTATAAGGAATGTACCTTTGTACATTTGTACCTTATAAAACGTACCTTTGGTACAAATGTTTGCTGAATTAAATAGAATTAGTGCCAAGCCTAAGTAGGGAACATCCCAGAGAGGGGGCTCCCCAAATTTACCAGCGGCATAGGAGTGAGAGGTTTTCTTGAGCCTTCTCTACTAGAGGAAGGTTGATTCAGATGCTTAGAACCCTGGCTTCAGGGGTGGCCCTTGAGAGCACGCCGCGTGCGGCACCACAGATACGAACCCCCGGGGGCCTTACCACTGTCTGGAAGCAGGAGTGTAGCTGTGTCAGGAACGGGGGCTTGTCCAACAGGGCTAGGACTCGCTTCTCCACCATGGTGCACTCCACGTCGTCATCTTGAATCACCACATCCTTCTTCAGGATTTTGATAGCATATAGTTCCTCTGTGCCCTTCCGGTCAGCAAGCATCACCTGGGAGCAGACGAAAGGCAAGCTGAAAGCTTCAGAAGCGTACGTCTGGTACTGGGGGTGGGGTGGGAGAACCTGGTCAGGTGGCCGTTCAGTCGGCCTACGCTATATATTCATAAAGTTCCCCTTCATGTGCAAATTTTGAAATCTTGCGCATTAGCGCAGATTACACTCCTCCAGCACGGTGTAATTTAGAAGCTGTCGAGATTTGTACGCTGCGCGGGCTATGGCCACATGATGGCGCTATGGTGGCCACGGGAAGGAATATACGCGTCCTCAGTATTAGCCTTGAAGTGTGCACATTTTTCAGGAGCATCCTTGGGCAAAAACGTGACTGACCTTTATAAACTTCTTATGAGTCAGGAGCCAAGACAAAGAAAGAGGTGGGATTGGAAATCATTTCCTGGGTCTATCGTAAGATTTGGGGCCACAGAAGCCAAATGCAGACAAATAGGTTCTACAAATCAACTTCTAATTTTTAGTTGTGAAAATTATTGATTCAACCAACACTTTGGAGCACCTGCTCTGTTCTCAACCCGGAAATGGGGACACACAGTGAACCGTCTGTAGCTTTCTGGATACAATTGTTTCTAATGAAATGAAGTGGTGGGTGGGGCATCGGGGAACATCTGAGAAAGGAGTACAGAGAACAGGGAGATCCTAAGGACGGCTCTGGAAACCTCAGGGAGCCCAGGACCGATCCCTGCAGTCTGCAAAAGCCCCTCTGCCTCACAACCATCCCCTTACCTTTCCAAAACTCCCTTTCCCCAGCACCATGAGGAAATTGAAGTCGGTGAGTTTCACTCTGTCCAGGTTGTTGGAAGGTGGTCTCCTGTCTTCTGAAGGACTGATTACTTTGTTACCAGCAGGGCCAAGCTTGGCTTTCTAAACAACAAGCACACACATGAAATCGATGGGTCATTTTTCCCAGGAAAAAGAGTGATAGAAAGCATTTAACTAAGCTTGAGGGCAGCTGGGAGGTGGGAGGTGGGATGGGGGCAAGAAAAGAAATCACAGGGTGATGACATATTTATTCAACTCAGTGGCTATATTTACCCTAAGGGCAATATTTGCAAAGTAGCAAAAAAAAAAAAAAAAAAATTGCCCTTACCTATCAAGACACAACTCTTTACATAGTTAACCAAGTCAGGCTGATTCTCATTCTAGGACTTAGAAGTTAACCTCTTGGGGAAAATGGGTGTTTCACAATGGTTAACATAATACAAGAAATAAACTGTGCACTGACGCTTTTCTAATTTGTAGATTTTCCAATTTGATTCATCTGCATAGAGGAAACTTGGATCCTAGCAAAAAGGGGTTCCCTGGAGAGGAAACTCTTAACCGGCAAGCTTAGGGATGATTTATTGCTACTTTAAAAGACACAGTAAGAACAACATAGGGTTTTTGTTTTTTTTTTAAGTTAAGAGTTGAACTCAGGAAAATGGTGATATGCATGAGAACCTGGGTTCACACAAAACATGCAGCACCCTTTGAACCTGAAGCATCCCTGGTCAGTGACCTGTCAGTTACCAGAAGGCATTTTTATAAACCAGGCTCATGCTACACACAGTGCTGGAGAAACTACACCCTCATTTTACTCTGATTGAAGAGTTAGAGTCTCGGGTCAAAGGTTGAGGAGAGCAAGGAGGCTCCGCTGAAAAGGAAAGGCTAATGGGATCACGTGGGAAGGTCTCAAAGGTCAGCAAAGGAGCCCAGGAAGAATCTCCCCCCAGACTCTGCATGGAGAACATCTGCCCAACGGTGAGGGCACCAGTTGCTGGACATGTCAGCTGCTGAAAAGGCCAGGGTCCTGCAGTGTGGCTCAATTGCCAAAACCACAGCCCTGAGCCCGACTGAGCCCAAGGGCAAAGACTGTGGCTTTGGATACATTCTGAATGATAAGGTACACCCCCTGCCCTTCCCCAATGCAGCAGACCTAAGTGCAGCTTTGAGTTTCCGAGCAGGTGCCAGGACAACACTCAAGTCAACGTGGTTACCAAAAAGGTGTAGGACGTAAAGAAGGCATCCTGGGCTTTACTACGTGACCAGAGCACTCTCTTGGGGGAAGATGGGGGATCTGACATGTTTTCTTTAGCAGCAGAGGCAGCTTCTGAGGAATCACCCATACTCCCTTAGAGCAACAGTGTCCCTTCGTCCCCACCTTGTGCCAGGCTCTGTGGAAGAGGTTTTGCATTATGGGATCCAGCCGTCTCTGGATCCCCAGGCCTCACATAGTGCTTAGCACAGGGCGTGTGCTCTACATTCTGGCTGAATAAGGAAATGAAGCTTGAATGTGTTCATCAGATGCTGTGCTGTTAGGTGATGCTTTTCTGTGATAAAAATAACATGTTTCAGTAAGGATCAAACCTCATGGCCTGAGTGCATATTCAGATGAACTAAGCATAGCCATGTAGGCAGAGACATTAAGACATGGAGGAAAGATGGCCCCAACTTTTCTGCAGAGATCTTAAGACATGGGGGAAAGACGGCCCTCACATTTTTGCTTCCAGGCTGAAAGTATTTAATATAGCTGTCCTATATACCTCCTATCGGCAGTGCCCGGTGGGACACACACATGAACCTGGGGGTCACTGGATACACCGACACTCTTTAAAGACAAAAACCTGAACTGCAGTGATACATAAATTGGCCTCCCCTTTGACAGAGGATGGAAGTAATGTCCAGACAAACTTGTGAGAAAGAGCCAAGACATAACCACTAGTGTTACATCAGGACCCCCCTCAACTGCAGGACCAGCCCCGTCCTCTGGAAGCCAGGAAGCAGGAATGCAGGAGCACCTGGCTCCAGGGTCCCAAACAGACCAGGTTCGACCACTCGCCGCTGACAAAGTCCAAAGGCAGACAAACGATGGCTGGTGAAATGAGAAAGTAGTTTATTTCAGGAAGGCCAGCGCCAGGAAGACAGCGGACTAGTGTCTCAGAGACTGTCTCCAAAGTGCTGAAAGCACTCCCAGGATTATGTAAGGAAAATGCTGGGCAGAGGCCAGTGGGTACATGCATGCAGCTGGGCAGTGAAGGTCAAGTTGATCGCTGTCTTGGGGTCAATCACATGGGGTCTTGCTGGCTCGGGGCATTCCTTATTGCCGGAGAGGGTAGTTTTAGTCCCCATCACGGGATGCTTTGCCCGAGTTAAGGGAGAAGCTGGAAAGGAGAACTTAATCAATTAGAAGGTAGAGACTGGGATCAAAATGGAGGTGGCGGATAGCAGAAGTCCTCTTTCACTCCAAACATATGTCCCAGGAATGATTCCAAGTTGATAAACTTTCTGGTGTGTGTCGTCGAAATTGCAATGAACAATCAGGAAGTTCAAGTGTGAGATGAGAATACCCACGACGCCACTCTTTTCTGTTCTTCTGATTTTTAAAAATAAACGTTATCAGAAAGAGGCACGAGGAGATTGATTTTATTTTGTCGGGAACTTCACAGTAAATTCTGAAAAGGCGGACTCAGTGCTCTGAGGGGCTTGAAACGGTCAAAGAGCGTCTTCCCCTGGGTGAGGCTGTGATCGGGCTGGGGCTGCCCACGAACATCCAGCTTCCATCTAAAGCACGGGGCTCCTAACCAGAGGCTCCAGACTCGTGAATTCCTAGAGTCCCAGCTCCTTCCTCCTTTGACATTTCAGCACCACAGACAGCAGCCCACGGGGTGACCTCCGGACAGACACTGCCCTCACTGGGGGCCATACGGAGCAAAGACTCTGAGTTTTGTGCTATGTCCTTAGTCCAGTTACAGGGAAAAGACTGTCCCCAAAGGGATGTAAATGCAAGAAAAGCATTTTCGCATTTGAGTACTTCTGAATCCGACTGCAGTAGGATCTTAGATTCCGCTCTGAAATCAATCCGTGAGGTTTGGGCGGAATGTAGACAAAGGGGCCTCCTACTCCGGGGAGGGGAAGCCGGAGGGAGGAAGGACACAGGCTTCTTGCCCTGCCCCGGGCAGATTCCATTCTCATGTCTCTGGAGCCAGAAGCAGAGTTGGGTTCCATGTGGCTGGCAGAGCAGGGGGATGGTTTGGAAGGAGATGGGCCAGGCTGCTACACTGACCTCATTCTCCATCAGGGGACAGGCTAGAAAGTGGCCTGACCCAGGGGAAGAGATGGAGTTCTCCCCAGCTCCTGGCAGCCCTGAGATAGGAGCAGCCCGGGGGGCTTCGTGCAGCTAGCCTTCTGACCAGAGACACGTGGCTTCCACATTTCCGCTGCACAATATGCTTCTGGAGTCATTCCCACGCTGCCACTGCAGGGCCCAGCTGCCGGATGGCATGGAGCCATCGCCAGTACGGAGTCTGCAAAGGCAGCTCTTCCGTGATAGCAAAACCTCAGTGGTCCGGGCCTGACTCTGGCAAGTCCTTCGCTCACCCTGGGTCTCATCAGTAGCACAGCTGGAGGAGACAGCCAGTGGCTATCCTAGCAGCTGTGCAGCTGGGGGGGCGGGGAGCAAACGACCGCCAGGAGGGTGCTCTACACGGCCTCCACCTCCAGTCTGCCTTCAGGCAGCCTCTGCCTCCTGATTCTCATCCTTGGCCCCTCCCCCGCCTCCCCCTCCCCCCATGCTGTGGGAGTGCAGTCCCCCACCCCCTCCCCGGCTGACTTCTCCCTGCCTGCAGGCTTTAGCTTGCTTGCCATCTCTCCAGAGGACCCCTCCCCAAAGACTGGCTGCCATTCTCCCCGCCATGGCCCTGCTCTGGGCATAGGACAACTCGTGAATATTTATGGTGTATCTGTTTAATGCCTCTTCCGATCACACTGTATGGTCAGTCTATCAACGGGTCGTGCCAAATCTACCTGCAGGTTAGGTCCAGACTCTAGCCTCTTCCCTGGGGCTCCTTTACCACCTCTCTGTCGAGGTGGCCCCACCTCTAGTGTCCCCAACTCCTGTGACCTCCCTTTCAGTATATTCCCTGGAGGGACCCTGTCGTGCTTCCCTGGCTTCCTATCTGCTGGACAGAAAAAGGCCGAGTTGTCACAAAGGATGAGGAAGAGACCCTTGGCTGTCAGTTCTGTCTCCGACCTTGGTCCCACGACTCCCCCAGCCCCTCTGTTCCAGCCTCCAGTCTTTGGTCGCTCTTCCCATGGGGCCTTGCTATCTTGCTCATCCACCAAATCCAGCTTAAGCACCACCCTCATCTTCCTGATGCCTCCTCCCTCCTGGGATTTCCAACCTGTGGCAGACATTGTCTATGACCCGCCCACATCCCCTGAGCTTTTGGCTCTGCACCCCTGTGCACATCGGAGGCTGTCCGCGGGTTCTGTTGGGGCCGCGCCTGCACAGCAAGCCTGAAATGCCCATGTTGCTGCCCCAGGAAGTCGTGGCCTCGACTGGCCGCACAAGAAAGTGGGTTGCATGCCGTCTCCCTAGCTCCCCAGCAGGACTGAGCTCCAGTGTGTCCAGCATTGGTACCATCTGAAGAACTACCATGCCCTGATCTTAGCTGGCTTCCTCCCTTCCCTGGGTCACATCCCTGCTCCTCCCCCCCACCCCCGCCCTGCCCAGGTCTTTTGGGATCACTTCCTGAATGAACTCCTTGCTCTCAAAACCCTGTGGCAGAGTTGACTGATCTGGGGAACCTAAACCAACAGATGAACATTTTCTGAGGATTTGCTGATCTTTCTCATTAGACTGTGAGGTCCTGGAAGGCAGAGTAAGATGGTCCTTACTTTGTGTCTTTAGGTCAAGCACTGTGCTGGGTACATAACTGCACATTCACTGAATATCTCATTGATTGATTGATTCATTCATTCATTCAAAATCATATGTCTTCATTAAGTCCTACAACAGAATTTGAAGAGGCCAAATCACGAATGGTACAGTTAGCTGGGAGCCAATACCAGCCAGCCATCTGCCCAACGTTAATACAGAAAAGTGGCTGTTGCCAGGTATGTCATTTCAGAGGGTGGCCCCTGGACAATGTGCATTTGGATGTTCAAATATAATCGGAACTCCTTCCCTCAAGCAATTACCGGTCATGCTGGGACAGCCACAGACAAAGGCTGTGAGGGCATCTCTACCTTTAGGGAGGTTGGCCACACAGTGACCCTCCCCAGAGGCCACGCTAGACTAGTTAGCTGGGCCAGTGAGCTGAAACTTGGAAGTTTCTCTGAAAGGACATTCCTCTGGTGAGAAGTCCTGATTGCCCTGGACTTCACTGGAATCCACGGAAGACCAATAGTGAGGCTTTGCGTTGACGGTTCCTTTCTTTGAGCTTTTGAGTGGGTTGTTTGGCAACTGGTCTCCTGGCAGGACAGAGCCCTGCCCTTCTCAGCTTGTGTATTGTTGGCATAACTGGTTGTCATGAATGTAATTCAGACTTCACCAGGAGTGCAAATAAAATCAATATATGTCCAGGGATAAAGCTGAAGCCGATGGCCTAACTGCAGAAATTTCAGCAGACCCAAAGAGGCCTCAGAATAAG
Source organism: Phoca vitulina (assembly GCF_004348235.1). Classification (NCBI taxonomy): domain Eukaryota; kingdom Metazoa; phylum Chordata; class Mammalia; order Carnivora; family Phocidae; genus Phoca; species Phoca vitulina. The sequence goes on from NW_022589744.1 coordinate 4,342,925, forward strand.
CAGGCCAACATCCTTTCCTATAGCAATGCAGACACGCCCTACACGGCCAGACGCCCTCCTGGGCTGTGTGCACAAAGGGGAATTCACACCCGGAGAGGAGAGGCAGAATGTCTCCCGAAGCCTGGCATCAGAGGAGGGAGCAGAGAACTGACTGGGGCTGGAGCTGGAAGCACATATGAGCCTGCTGTCATGCTCCTTGCTGATAAATCCCAAATCTTGGGTTCTTGCTCAGGACACATTTTGATTCAACTCATGGGTCCTTGTGGGTAAATTTAGACCATTGCACCACTTATTCCACAGATATCTGTGTGTCTGTCATGCCCCAAACACTGGGCCAGATGCTGGGGAAATCAGATCAATATGATGTAGCCCTTCCTCCGGAGAACCTGCAGTTAAAAGGCACTGTGGTCTATGTCCCTGTTATTCAACGTGTGGTTTGTGGATCAGCTGCACCCACACCGCCTGGAGGCTGGTCAGGAATGCAGATTCCTGGGCCCCACCCCAGGTCTACGGAACGGGAGCATGCAGTTTTAACAAGATCCTCAAGTGAGTCCTGTGCACGTTTCAGATGTGCTAGTCTAAGTCAGAATGTTTCTCCAAGTTCAAAGTCCCTTCAGAGTCCCTGGGACCTTTTCTACCTTCAACAATCTTCAATTATCATATAAAATCAATGGCAAGTTCTGGAAAGAGCCCCAGACTTCGGTTCCAGAGAGTTTAGATCAAATCCTGGCTTTACCCATTTTTGCTGTATGACTCTGGGCAGATGATATGGCCTCTCTGAGCGTCAGATTGCTCATCCATAATATAGTAGTACCAAGACCTCTGTATCCCTGGGCTATGCTGAAGCTGAAATGAGGAACCCTTTGCAAGAGCCCCTAGCGCAGAGCCTCCCATCATATCCTTTACCGGGGTCTTCTTTTCTTTGCCCCAGGAAGGAGAAGGTGTACTTCCCTCAGGCTCCTGGCCTCCACCTGCTCCCTGCCTATGGATTGAAGGCCTCTGTGAGCAGCTGCAGGTCACCTGGGTCAGGGTTCTGCCAGGCTGACTCATGGCCCTGTGATTATGGATATGTGTCAAGCCTGCAGACAGGCTCTGCAGGAGCTCAGGACCCGTGGGGAGGCCGAGGCAGATCCCCTGTGGGCTTCCCCGCTTCCGTGCCCTCCCGGTGGGGTAGGAGAGGAACTGCGTCTCAGCTCTAGCTGCTCTCCGATTTCTGGAGCATCTTCTTCTGTAGCTCCCTCAGGGGCTAGGACCATGCAGGAAAAGACCTTGACTTAGGGTGCTCTCCCCATTGGAAAATTTCCTAATAACCAACACGCATCTCATTTTATGACCCAGATACATTCTCCCAAAGTCCTAAGAGTCTGCAATCATCGAAGGTGTTCACAAATTTCAAGGACTCCCTTGGTGAGTTTCTGTAAAGCACATCATACAAAGTGAATCTGACTATTGCAAATCCAAATTCTCCGAGGTTGGGGTTGAAGTGTGGATGTGTGTTAAATACCTTTGTCTCAGGAGCTGTCCGTGTGTGTGTTCAGAGGCTATCCACGTGCAGCTCATTATTAGGCGGGTGGGTTTCAAATGAAAACTGAGAGCTGGATCTGCCAAACTATGGCGCTGGGTGTCTATGAGGGATAGGATTGCAACAGATGTCAACTCTCTATTAGGCTGGACCATTTGCTGCTGCTGAGCTGGGATGATCTGACCTATAGTACTGCCAATTCCAATCGGTTTAACATAATACCATGGACAGTCTGCAATCTGTGAATTTTGTATAATGATTATGCTCTAGCTTTGGTATGTGGGAAAACAGACAGACAATAAAGACATGGGGAAGTGTACAGTCACAAAAACCAGCCCCCAATACAGTAACACCTTGACTAGCAATACTTCCAAGAGGTGCTAACTTATCCTCAGTAGGAATCCCAGCCTAAAGGTTTCTCTACAGTAAGGAAGTAGAGAGTTAACCGTAATTCCGAGTCTCCCGGTGGATCTATTCTATAATTATGGAGCCTCTGGGTAACCCTCCGAAGTATGCTGTAATGCTGCAACTTATTCCATTGTAAATGTGTCCATTTGTACCTATTTTGTGACTGTGTCTTCAATAATATTATATCTCCCAGCAGAACAGAAAATATGGCTTTGATGAATGTATTTATCAAAGACGTTTTGCAAGGTGTAAAGAGAGGAATCTGACAATAGAAGTTTCTACTTCTAAGATTCCAAGGGCAGACACGTCAACAATGACCAACAATAGGAGCAAATGAATAATTGTGGATTTCTTCCATAATCTCTTCTCTACAACGAAAATGCCCTGTATTCAGGGCTTCTCCGAACAATTTTGACAGTGTAGGACTGACGGCGTTCTGGTGCTGTTCCATAAACAGGTCTATCTCTGCTATATGTAACCAAGGACCTTAGCAGCGCGTCTTAGCCCTAAGGTGACATATTCACCTGCACCCACTGCAACATTCATTAAATCAAGTGGTTTCAGGAGAAAACCACAAGGGAACTGAAAGCCTTTTCAATGATACTGTTAACGGAATATGGCCGGTGTATTTCTAACAGCCCCGAGTCACGACATCTATTACTCCCTACTCAGTAACCGGGCAACAGGTCAAGACGATGGGACCTCACGGGCACCCCAGGCTCCCAGAGTAAATAAAACACCTGCTGTTCTCTGGCTAAATAATTTTTTGTCTTCTGGAACATGTCAAGCATGCTTGCCTTCTGAGGGCCTTTGCAGTCTCTGCTCCCTCTGACCCAGAGAGGAACAAGACACCCTCCCATCTCTGCTCGGGAGATGCTTTAACGCTGAGGCTTCAACAGGGCACCCCGTCCTCCCCTTCCCGTGGCGTGGATTCTCACTATCATCTATTTCTCTGCCTCCCTCCATGGCAAGGAGCATAGGGGCCTTATCTGTTCTGCTCACTGACGTATGTCCAGGGCCCAGGAGAGAGTCTGGGGCATGGTGCTCCTCGAATCCTTTTATGGATGCACGTGTGCACCGGGAAAGACAATTACTTCTCATACAAGCTTTTTTAAAAGGCACAGTTACTGTCTTTAAAGAATTTCTACAACAGTGCTGCTTCTTGTGAGCATAGTAGTACATTTCACAGGCATGGATGGATAAATAAATAAATAAATAAAAAATAAATAAATAAGACAACTTAAAACACCCATAGTTTCAACGCCCAGAGAGAATCACTGTTAACGTTTTGCTGTATATCCTTCTAAAGGTTTTCACGTTTTCTTCTTTGACATAAACAGAATTACACCGTTTGCAACCTGCTTTATGCCTTAGTATGTTGTAAACCTTTTCTCGGGAGGCACCCTTCCGCCACATGATTTTAGTGACTGCATCATACCCCGCAGTGTGGCTCTACCACAGTGTATTTAGCCTTTCCCCCATTGTTGGACAGCTACATTGTTTCCAATTTTCAGTTTTCAGTAACACACAGATGAATAATTTTGTATTCCAAATCTCCGTGCACATCCCCGGTCTCCCTAGGATGGATTCCTGACGTGGAACTGGCCGAGTCAAGAGGGACATGGCAAAGGCTGGTGCCCAAGGCCAGACACTTTAATCGGACCATGAATGTGGGACAGAAAAGGGGAACTCAAAGAGTCAAGACAGCCTGATTCCTGAAGGCAGGCAGGATCTTGGTTTCTTTCAGGTCTTGTGTCTGATTTCGTGGTAGGAATATCTGATAGTACTTTTTTTTTTTTTACACCCCCCTTCAGATTCGGTAATCCAACCTACAACTATAACCTGGAGGCATGCGGCTAGGTGATTCCTCCCGTACAAGTATGCCAACACCTGCTGATGAGTTTTCTCGTGGCACTGGGGATCAGAGGTGGCTGGCAAATCACAGGTGTGCATCATTCATTCTTCTGCAAGGAGTTCTCAGACCCAGGGACTGTCAGCAGCAGAAGGGTCCTTGGGAAGGTCTGCCCTGCCTTTGGTTAGGTGAAGACACTGAGGTCTAGAGAGCTAAGTCCACTACTCATGGCTACTGAGCCACTGAGACAGTACTGGGGGCGGGGGTAGGGGAAAGAGAAGGATGCTACTTTCCTCGATACTGGTCCTTGAAACAGGACCCCGGATCATCTGGCAGAGGATCGTTCCCCTGAGGTGTAATGTTGGACCAACAGCACAAGAGTGACAGAGCTTTTTGTATTTAGAAGGAAGCTGGAGATAAGCTAACCCAGGTCACCCACATTACAGACGTGGCAACTGGCTAACTGACGTGTCTAACTCCGTCTTCGTCCCTGGGCTCTGAATCCAGACCTCTGATCTTTGAATCCAGTGCTCATCCTCCTATAGCAAGGGCAGGCCAATGTCTCCTGTAAAGGGATGGGCAATGAAGATATTCGGCTTTGTCAGCCAAAGACGGTCTCTGTTTTAACAACCCAATTCTGCCATTGGAGTGTGAAATCACACGGGTGAGTGAAGGAGCGTGGCTACGTTCCAATAAAATCTTATTTACAAAACCCCGCAGGAGCTGGATTTTGACCTGTGGGCTGCCGTTTGCCTACCCTCGCCCTGTATCACTGTGGTTAGATGTAAACAGCACGCCTTTGTCTCCTTGTTAACCCACCGGAACAGCAACAATGAAGAACCTCAAATGCACGTGAACTATCCACTCTCTTCCACGGTGCCCGATGTGCTAGCTGGGACGGGGACACGCCGTTGCGGGGACACGCCGTTGTGCAGACACACAACGTGCCGAAGGAAGTGCTTATTCGGTAGGGCAGAAATGTAAGGGAAACCACATTGAGTCATTTTCTTAATAAGAAATATTTTTATGGGCACATCCACTTAGGCTGTCACCACTGCTGAACGAATTCACAGGGAACCGGCTGGCCTGTTGTCATGGCAACCGAGCCGCCGTCTCCAGAGAAACATCCGCACCAGGCCCAACGTGGGAAAGGCAAAGTGCTTGGTTCTTTCTGTCCTGAGTATCACACACCTCTAGGACCTTTACAGCCAGCCTTGTTCTCCCTCATTTCCCAGTTCTGTCCCCTAACTGCTGTCTCGGGTATCAGGGGTATCCACGGGTATCAGGCTGAAGCACTTGTCTCGCCTGATAAATCGATCCTGGGAAGGCTACTGCCCTCAGTCCTCCCCGCGCTGCTGAGACTCCAGACTTTGGTGAGGATCCGAGGTCCAAAAACTTGCCCTCAATTCTTCCCTTCGCCAAAAAAAAAGACGGCCTCTCGCCAGGGGGCCGACAGCGCACATTGGTCTGGAGCCTTCCGGAAGGCACCGTGTGAGGGGCCGTGGCCAAGGCATAGTACGGTTAGAACGCTCTTGGTACTTAGTACTTTTGTGAAACCTCTAATCCTTCTGCTGCCTGGAATGTCCCCCTTTGGGGTTAATACTGCCCTGGCTTTATGAGTCAGCTGTGGCAGGGTCAGGAGCCCGGAAACTCCTGGAAGCTGTCAAAGTCAATGGTTTTCCGGACAGTCGGCTCAATTGCTTAGAAGTGGGGAGGTCTCTGCTGCTAAGAAAGCAGGGTGGATGTGAATGGACAGGGGCCCAGGCAGGCCAGAACAGACCACAGGAGTCCCTCAGACCTAGAGAAAGCCTGGACTTCTTGCCTTCTTGGCACCTTGTCATTCCATAAAACCAAGTAACAACTGGGAACGTAAAGTGGTGATCCCATCTTCTGGTCCATCAAAAACGTAAAGAGATAGAGTCACAAGTTCCTAAGGATCTTCTGTGTGCAACTTTTCCTGGAAATCTTTTATTTGCAAGTCTTGACTGCCCTCTTGTGGTGTTTTATTTTCCGGAGCCATTGCATTTGGACTGGGATCTTTTAGTAGAGATATGCCTAAGGTTCCTAGTCCACCCTGCAGAAGTAAAACTCTGACAAATGCTCAAAGGAGACACAGATTGTATCTTCCCAGCTCTACCTTTATAGATGACTCTACATCTCTAACATGAAAGCCAGGCCTCTGAGAAATGCCCACAGTATGCGCCAGAAGTATGTTTTAGTCTCTGCATGCTTCATGTCTTGAAAACAGCATCTCAACGGTTCTAGACCTAGGATTCCTGAATCTCCCCCCAGGCCTTCGACTGAGCTCAGACTTGGCAAGAAGCAGGGAAAAGGAGGCAGGGAGGGCTGCGAGGGAACAGGGAGTGGCCCGGGGGAGCCTCTGCGTTTATCTGAAAGGTAGAAACAATCTGGGAAATTCAATGAAAAAGCCCACTGGGGAAATGCAAGTGGAGCTAAATGATCACAGAACAGCAGCTCCTGAAATCAACTGAAAAACAAAAACAAAACCAAAAACCCTCAACCAAACCATAACTGGCAATAAAGCCTACAGCCCTGGGGAAAGTTCCAGACCCTTCCTTCCACCCCTGTCCAGTGGCTGCCGGAGAGGTGAGCAGGACTGGGCACCTGGCAAAGGAGGCTTGACCCTGCATCCTCATGGAAGTCAACATAGACAAACAAAAGGATCCTTCCCCCCAAAATACTAGATACGTTTGCTCAATTACTCAATTTTTTTTTTTTAAATTCTAAAACATCTCTAATTGACAGCAGCAAGCATTTTGAAAGTGGGGTTGAATGCAATTAAATTTAGCACCAAATTTCCACAACCATTGATTTCACCGTATCTTCACTGAGCACTTTAAAACCACACCCGTTTTTAAAAACAGAAGGACCTAATTATAGCTCAGTGGGACACCTGCTTCCCAGGCTGGTGGTAGCTGCACTGCTCTGGGCTGCTCTCTGTCCCCCCAGTCTGCCTCCCCCCATCCCAGGGCAACTGGCTGACAGGGAAGCAAATGGCGAGGAGCATGTCCACCAGACGTGGGCTGGAATACCAGTTATGGCACTGCTGACTTCTCCGAGGCCTCAGCTTCTTCATCTGTAAAATGGACTGACACTCCCTGCCTCCTCCTGAGTGGGGAGACCTCCCTTCCTCTAGGGATGGCGGCATCATCAGAGCTTAGCAGCTGCTGTCCCACCAGAAGAGAGATTCTTACAACAGGAAAGCAAGCAGATGAAGCAAAGGGGCATAAATGAGCTGGGGGGGGGTGGTCCCCACTGTCCTCGGGGGGACATGGCCAAGCGGTCCATGCACCTTTGCTATAAGAGCTGGTCTCCAGAGCAGGAGGGGCCCTGGAGGAGGAGCTTTGGGGGAGGGTGTGTATGGCTCAGATGCCTGGAGGTGGATGGGGGTCTTGTGTCAATAAGCTGGGAAGAGCTAGTAAAATTTAAATTCTTTTAATTACTGTGATCCTACCAGTACTTACAGGCTGCTGGGGCCTGGGCGGGGAGCGGGAGGCGGGGTGGTGGAATGTGGGTTACAAAAGGAATACCCCTAGCGAGAGATGAGACCATGGCTGCATCCTGCAACCCCAGCCACCAGCTCTGTGCAAATCTGGCTGCCTACCCAGGGCCACTGGCGAGAGTCACGGACTGTCCTGCCTGCCTGCTTCTTCCCAGTGTGTCAACACAGAGACATGGCCCCTGGGGGCCCAGCCACGGACTGATGAATGACAGGTCTATTTTCAGAAAAAGCCACAAAGTGAAGATTAGTTCCTGAGCAAGCAAGCAATGCCACTCTGCAAAGAGGTGTGAGTGATGGCACTCCATTTTCACTGCCTGGGTCGGGGCGGAGATCCGACAGATGGGTGACATTTTCAGGTAGCATCATCTGTGTTTCTTGTCCCAAGACCCATAGCAGAAGGCGCAGGAAACAACACAAAGCACCAACACAAAGACAAGAGGCTTCATTGACACCTCCCGACCCTGCTCCTCAACGACCTTCATTGCTGCGTGCAGGGGGCATGGGGGGCTTGGGGGGCGTGGGGGGCGCTATGCTTCTAATGCACAACTGGGTCTCCCAACCCCGGGGCCCGCGGGGGACTCAGAGAACATGACGAAGGGTTCGTCCTAACTTGGCAATGGCTTCTCCGAAAACAGCCACGTTTCCTCTTCCCAGTACCTGGGGGCGGGCAGAGGGAGGGAGCCGAGGGTAACGGCAGGAGCAACCCAGCCAAGCGCTATTCAGTCCACGTTTTATCTTGCTTCGTTCAGTCCCCCCAGCAGCCCTAGGAGGCTGGTATTTTTTATCGCCCCCATTTTAGAGATGGAGAAACTGAGGTGAGCTAAGTGGCCCATGGCCTTATAGCTAGGAGGCGGCGGAGCTGGGATTTGAACCCAGGCAGCCTGGAGCTTAACCTCTCCACCGGCTGTGTCCCTGCAGCGACAAGGTGGGAGCCGGGCTGCCCAGCAGGCAGGAGGGATGGCAGTCCTTCTGAAGATGGGACAGCCGCTCGCTGCAGGTGGGAGGGGCCGTGGTTCACCGGCCAGGAGGGGATCCAGGGAGGTGAAGGCTTCCCCCTTTTTCTTCTTCTTCCCCCCCCCCCCCCGGCCCTTTCCCTTTCCAGCCCCATCTGAGCTTTGTGCCAGCACCCAGCTCCTTCTGCATGTTGTGAAATAGAGCCCCATACTATGTATATTATTTCTCCCTGGGACGACAAACCCTAATCACAATGACAGAAACACACTGCACAGGCAAGAGAGATCCGGGTCACAGTAAGGACCTGAATCTCCAAGTGTGAATCCACTTCGTCAGAGTAGAGCTGTCCTCTGAAATAACAGGGTATGACAGGTGATTTGTTTGTTTTTATGCAGGAACTGTCTCCACGTCCTGGAATGATCAAGAGGTGTCTGCTCACTCTGAGGATGTTTTCACTCTGAGGGAGGAAATCGCCGGGTGGCTCAGTGTGTCCGGCCATGGCCAACTTCTGAAGATGTTTCTCCAAAGTAAACACATGGCATGGTGTGACAGCGTTTTAAAAGACTAACAACGGGAGGGCGGCAACGAGAGAAATCTTGACAGACGCAAGTTTTCACACGATAGTCACCACACTCTGTAAGACTTGTGAAACCTCAAAGAATAGTTTTTTTTTTCCCCTATTTTCAATAACTCTGGGTCACTAATCTCTTGTGGCCCCTGAGGGGACATATCTGTAGTGTCAGATACAAGTCTACAGAGAGAAACTTGAAAACCATTATTTATTAGATCTTTTCCTTAGTACAGTGTTTTAAAAAGAGCATCATACGTTGATTCTAGCTTAGGATCGGGGGTGGGATTTCCCCTTGCAAATTCTTCACCCAAGTATTTGAATGTTTAAGTTTTTCAGATGGTTCCAATATGAATACGCTTTAACGGTCCAGAGTGGATTTCAATTATTAACAAAGACAATACACTGAAGACACGCAGCTGGTACACGACTCTAACCAGCTCCCCAAAAGAGACTGGTGTTGTCAGAAAGGATTATGGATAAGATTTTTGAAATAATTTACATGCACTTTGCAAAGTTCCATTTGACAGTTTGGGGGTGGGGTAGAATGGTTGATTAGGTTATGAACAATTGATTTGGGAAAAAAATTAAAAAATGAAAAAAGGAATGAAATATAGTGAGAAGTATTAAGCCAGGCATTAAGAACATCAGGAAAATCTGATGATTTCAGCCCCATGATATATTACACTACACCTTCCATATAAAGGCACACATGTATTGTAAGTACACCATATTGTTTGCATGCTCATGTAGATGTCTACACAAAATTGAAAATGAGTCTTAATATGTGGTTGGAGATATATACTGGCAGAAGGGAAGGAAAATGTGTGCTGTCAATTTAAAGATGCACTCTTTCTGTTCATTTGATGCTTTAAAAACAGACTTGAATTTATCTTTAATCACTGATCGGAGATTTCAATTATTTCTTATTTTGTATAATCTTAAACGGACCTAATCTGGAGACGGGGGAGGATGGGTATGCTCTCTGGGTGACGCATACGGAGCGTTTTTTTCCTCACTGGAGGGCCGTGGCCATTTGGAGGGGAGCGCACAGACGGGGACACGAGTAGGCGGAAGGTTCAAGCTACCAGAACACACAGTGCATCCTTAAGAGCGGAGAGCATGGCTGGGAGGCTCAGGCTTGGGAGCCACAAAAATGTTTTTGTGGCAGGGAAGATGGAAGAGGACACAGTGGAGGAAGAACTACCTTTAAGAAGAGGACATGACATCCCTGTAAGAGACAGGAGAAAGGGAAAAACTGCGAGGTTAGTAGGGAGGATGCTGCAGACACAGGAAAACAATCAGCACCACGAGAGAAATAAAACTCGAGTACAACACACCATAGATTTCATTTCCAGGGCAGACAGAAAGCACAGGGGAGAGACAGCCCAGGAGGCAGCGTGAGGGTCCAGCAGAGAAGGCAGGCCCTGCTCCAGAGGTTCAAGAGGGGCAGGTCTGACTTGGCCCTCAGAGGGGTGGGAACGGATTCTTTCTTGGTTGTATGAATAATGAACGGACTCGTGTCAGACCACACGGAGCCACGGCCCTTCTCGCTCTTTCTTGTGGCTTTTATGTGGCCACGCATGACATCCCATCACACAGCTCCACGATAATCATGGATGCTTCTTTTGCTTTGGGCCAATCCATATGATGGAGTAATGGTTTATCTGGTTCATCAAGTGTCTGAGGTAGCACACAGCTAGTTACCCGTGAATTTCATACACGTGGGTTACCACTCTTCGGTAAGAATAGAACCAAACCCACTTACCATGAAAACTACCCGTAACAAAATTTTTTTCTTCATAAGAGAAGACTCTTTGGTATCTTGAAGAGCCAAAGACTACTGGTAAAACATAGGTTGGGCAGCTCATTAACCACGTTCTGGTTGCCCGAACGCCAGGTGACCAGGTTTGGCTCCCCAGGCGTACTTCTTTTCATCTTTCAACTTCTGTCTTAAAAAAAAAAACCCCTCCTGACTGGGTAACTTTACTTTCGCAAGAACTAACATGAGAGGGCGCCTGGGTGGCTCAGTCGTTAAGCGTCTGCCTTCGGCTCAGGTCATGATCCTGGAGTCCTGGGACTGAGTCCCACATCGGGCTCCCTGCTCAGCAGGGAGTCTGCTTCTCCCTCTGACCCTCTTCCCTCTCCTGCTCTCTATCTCTCATTCTCTCTCTCTCAAATAAATAAATAAATAAAAATAAATATAAAATCTTAAAAAAAAAAAACTAACGTGAGAAAAATAAATTTAAACCATCTTAACAGAAAACCTTGTACAAGGAGTCATGAGACAAGTCCTACAAGTTCATACAGAGTGTGAGTCTGCTTCTGGGAGAAAATTTGAGAAGGAGGCTGGTTTTCCGAACCCAAAATTCCACAGCCTGAAAGCGTCACCATATCCCTGAGCCTGAACAGAGGAGATCAGAGACAAACAGATTATACTTTGTGGTTGGAAGGTTTTGTCTACTAAAATAAGCTGGTTAAATATGAATTTTACATCTCTTTGAACAGGTATGGATAGATTAGCCTCTGTTACAGCTTATAATTATGGTCCTTTAAATCTGTAATCATGAATCTATTTATAATTGTTCTCAAAATAGGCCATATTATTCCAATCCCCAAAGCTCTATTTTAGGCTAGAGATCTTAATCCACATCAAGATTAAAGGCAACACAACAGCAACAAAAACATCCTTAACTGAAATGTTGCTGTTTCCCAGAACCTTAGAGGAAATTTAATCGACATTTCTCCTGCACCTGATAGAGCTGCCCAATCTCTGCCTTAATACCTCTAGGGATAGAGGGCTCCACGTTGGCTGAGATGCCCTGAAAAGTACATGGTATGGCTTCAGAAGGGTCCTACCTTCCACTTCCATCTGAATAGGTCACCTTCTACAGGGAGACAAAAATCCTCTAGCAGAGACACGTCCATACTGTGGCTGGGCAGCTTCACAGCCTTCCAGCAACCACTGGGCAGGTGCTCTTGGACTCAGCTAGACCTAGAAAGACCCCTAAGCCATTTCATGCTTGGACATGACAAACAAACCCAAATCTTAAAAAAAAAAAAAAGAAAAATCAGGGGCGGCTGGGTGGCTCAGTTGGCAAAGCGTCTGCCTTTGGCTCAGGTCATGATCCGGGGGTCCTGGGATCGAGCCCCACATCTAGGTCTTCCTAACGTTCCAGAGGGACACAAGAGAGACTGCACTTCAGCTGGGTACCTTAATTCACTGCAGAGAGAGCTCGTGCTCTCTCTCAAATAAATAAAATCTTAAAAAAAAAAAAAAATCAAAGAAAGGCTTATGAAGTGAATCAGCCAGACTCCCACAGACCCTCTCCTTCCACACATCTGTGCGCACTCTGAGGGAACACAGGCTGGTCCTCACACTTCGATGTTGGATGGGAGATGAGGAAGCAAAGCACCTCTGTGCAGCGGGAAGACAGTAAATGTCTGAGAGCTGCCTAAATGTTAACTACCCAGTTTTCAACAATGGACACGAGAGACACTGAATTCATTGAGGTCCTGAGCAATGGCCCTCTCTGACTCCACCTGGTTGGCTTGATGAGGTAGGAAGAGCCACAGTGCCTTGTACATTAAGGCGATGGTCTTAAAGGCCAGAGACCTCATCTGTGAAAACAAAGACCATCAATAAAACCCAAATAAAACACCCACGAGCACCCCAGCCACCACTCCCAATAGGCCTCACAATTGGGAGCCGCCATTCTGAGTTCCTGAGGCCACTGTGGTCTCCATGTTAACACCACGTCACGTCACGAGAGCCATAATCTTCTCAGCAGTGAGGCTGGATCCGAGTCTTAAGAACTGGAGGTACTAGTACCGGGACAAAGAACTAACTTGTGGCCTGAGTCAGACCCCTGCTCATCTATGTTTACTGGGTTCAAGCTGGAAAGAAAGTTCTGCTTCTCCTCTGCTGTGAGGGTCAGGAATATTACCCACAGAGTGGAGACAGAGTAAAAGGTCGCACATCCCCTATTCCTACTCAGCAACATTCTTAAGACACAGCAGTTAGAAATTTTCCGAACTACCTGTTTCTGGAACCACACGAAGTATGGGAAAGGAGCTGGTCCATCTCTGAGCATGACCATATTCCTCACACCTGTGGTTTTGCCTGAGGCTAAAGGGATTTAGGTGTGAATGAAGGAGACTCTCTGGGCTGCAGAATGGCCTCTCCCCTAGAAGGCCTCCATCAGCTTCCTAGAACACACAGGCTCAGACATCCTCCCCTGGGCCGTCGAGGAAAGCCAAACAGGGCCTGACGTTTAGATTCTGAAGCATCCAGAGCAGGACTTGCGCTTCTCACTCTGGACATAGGAAGGTGGCAAATCTTACAGGTGTGTCCAGCAGGTAAGCAGTCTTAGTCTGCACAAGGACTGGTTTAAAAGGCTTGAGAAGTATGTAAATATGGGTAGGCTTTGGAAAGCTTGAGACAGAGGGGAAATGGGGAGCCTTTCCAAGGGAACACAAGTACTAAGGTACGTGCCAAAGCATGATGTGTGCCTGAGGGGGACGGGAACATGGTGGACAGGGAGGGTGACTGAGAAGAGACAGGAGATCTGGGTCCTGCTACAAACCAGCTCAAGTAAGTCCCTTCTGTGCTTTTGTTTTCTCACCCATGATGATAATTTTATGCATCGCCCCCACTTCTGATATGCTATTATTGCATTATAAACTTTTCCTGTGAAGGACCAGCATAATTTAGGCTTGGGAGGCCATGAAGCCTCCATTCCAGGGCCTCAGCTCTGCCTTTGTAGCAGGAAAGCAGACCACTGACAACAAACGGATGAGCATGGTTGTGTTAGTAAACTCTATGGACGCTGAAGTATGAATTTCATCTAATTTTCAAGTGTCACGAATATTACCCTTAAAAAATCATTGAAAATATTCAAACCATTCTTAGCTCATGGGCTGTATAAAAGCAGGGGACTGGGTGCCAATCCCCATCCCATTGAATTTAGATACTGGGTGTAAATGAAGTCTGTCCTCATCGCCTCCACAACCACTGGAGGACATAAATTTGTTCGCTTATTAGTCAACAGGTCACATCCTCTCCATCGGAGTTTCTCAAACTTTGAAGGGGACAGGAACCACCTGGGCATCTTGTGAAAATGCAGATTCTGACTCAGTACAAGTCTAGGATGGGATCTGAGATTCTGCATTTTATAAGTAGGCTCCATGCCCAGTGTGGAGCCCAAAGTGGGGCTTGAGCTCACGACCCTGAGATCAAAACCTAAGCTGAGATCAAAAGTCAGATGCTTAACTGACTGAGCCACTTGGTGCCCCTGAGATTCTGCATTTTTAAAAAGATTTTATTTATGTATTTGACAGAGGTATATAGAGAGAGCACAAGTAGGCAGAGTGGCAGGCAGAGGGAGAGGGAGAAGCAGGCTCTCCACTGAGCAGGGAGCCCGACATGGGGTTCGATCCTAGGATCATGACCTGAGCCGAAGGCAGCCACTCAACCAACTGAGCCACCCAGGTGTCCCTAGATCCTGCATTTTTGATAAGCTCCCAGATGGTACTCCTACTGCTGGTCCATGGATCATACTTGGAGTTGCAAGGATCTGAAGCACCAGAGTGGTCACCACTTTTTTTTTTTCAGGCTATCTAGGGAGTTCAGAATCCTTGGGATTGACCTCTCTAGATCCCCAATTCTAATTCTTTGTAGGACATGTTCCTTGCGGAAACAGCAAACAGCATTATGTGGGGGGTCAACCTTATTCTAGGCTTTTCTCTTTTAAGGGGCTTTGACTTTGGTGCTTGGGCTAGAATCATAGGGACCTGTATCAGTGCTTAGGTACCGTGTCTCTGTTTGTGCCAAGGGACACCAGCTCTATCTTCCTTCCTTCCAGTTCCTGACCTGCTAATCCCCTGTGGTACACAGGGGTACACATGGATAGCTGCTTTTAATGTTTAATATTAGGCTTGCCCTGTTTATTGAACTGGCAACATCCACCCTTAAGGCCAACCCCACAGCTACAAACACAAGGCTTTTTATGTCATTTCAGGAATCCATTAGGATGGAACAGATAACTGGAATGTACAATCTTTTTCTGGTTTCCCACCAAAGTCATTTCCATAAGAGAAATTAAACTGAAAGCATGTTGCCAATGCTATGATATAAATGCACTCACCCTCCCTTACAGACTAATCAGAAATTCTGTGCAGTTGCTTTTGGAAGCTTTCTTTGAGTCTGCTCGGTTGAGTGGTAGTGTTGACCTCTGTTGACAAGGATCTAATGAATGCG
Source organism: Phoca vitulina (assembly GCF_004348235.1). Lineage (NCBI taxonomy): Eukaryota > Metazoa > Chordata > Mammalia > Carnivora > Phocidae > Phoca > Phoca vitulina. The sequence goes on from NW_022589744.1 coordinate 4,358,011, forward strand.
TGAAAGTGGTTTCAAACACTGAACCTTGACCTATTTCAGTTTAAGATTTTGTTTCTGGGCGCCTGGGTGGCTCAGTCGTTAAGCGTCTGCCTTCGGCTCAGGTCATGATCCCAGGGTCCTGGGATCGAGTCCCACATTGGGCTCCCTCCTCGGCGGGAAGCCTGCTCTCCCTCTCCCACTCCCCCTGCTTGTGTTCCTGCTCTCGCTCTCTCTGTCTCTGTCAAATAAATAAATAAAATCTTTAAAAAAAAAAAAAAGATTTTGTTTCTAAGACGGAGCTGAAATATAAAGATTAAAATATCCTTCAACTGATGTGCATTTTATAGACTTTCCTCCCTTAATAGCACACAGTTCAGAAAGTAATTAATTAAGCTATTTAGGGATGAAAATGAAGAAAAAAAAGCAGAATTTATATTGGGGCACACAGATTTTCTGTTTTGGGTCCAAAAGGTCACTGGAAAGTACTCAGGTTTCCATGGTAACAGTAGCAGGCCCGATCAGATCAACAAATAGCTACAATTTATCTGAGGGTCTCCAGTGAACTATTTTCTTTTTTCTCATCCAGAGAAGAACATTCTGAATTAGATAAAGTCTTCAGAGACAATGGAGGCTTTTTGGAAAATCCAATTTCAGCAATAGTAAACAGGAAAATGCTTGCTTGCTCGTTCCACATATAACTTAGCAACGGAGACTCATCAATGTTGATTTAAATACTTTAATAGTAAGTGGATCATATTAATTTGTTAATCAGTAATAGGGATAATCTCAAAATGTTTCCCTGGAATAAATAAAAGTAGATACATGTGTGTTCTTAAGGCAATCTGCAGAGTCTCCAGGGTGATGCTTCTTTCTAGCAGTTTCTGGACCTCTATCACCAACCCCAAAAAGCAGCTCATTCTCATGAAACATGCTCAACAATTTTATTTTGGCTTCTTTTGCTTTAGACCCTGCTATGGTTCTGAATGGTCACAAATAAAAAAACTGTGAGGACACAGACCTCATGGAAGCCATTGCTAATCTTGCTTCAGGTTCTGACCAAGGGACATTTTGTAGAATCTATTCAAAAAAGTCTTTCAAATCAAACATTTCAGCCATGGAAAGTTAGTGTCACCTTGTTTCCAAAATATCTGTTAAAACTACTGTAGCTCATGGGTTCACAGCCCTTAGGTAATACATTTAGTATAGTTCCGGAGGTAAAACAACTTTGTATCTAAAAGGGAGGGTCCGATGAGGGCCCTGACCCTCTGCTCACAGCTTTCCAACTAATCAGACATTCTCAGTACATTTCACTGGGACTTCTGGGACTACTATTAGAAATGTGCATTATTAAATTATTAGGTAACTCAAATATTATCCCAGCTTTGTTACATCCTTCTAACAGTTATTTAGTCATGCCAAAAATACAACCCTCCCCTCCCCCCCCACACGCTTATCTGGGTCCAGCAACATGCCCAGAATCTTGAGAGAATCCATTTTCTGAAATCCGGTTCTCTTGGATACAGATGATTTATAAGCCCAGGAAAAATACATTAGAAAGTCACTGGTTTTGCATTTCAGTCCCCACCCCATGACAAACTCTTTTTCTTGGGAGGAAATGTTCCAGATTAGCCCTGTCCAATAGAAATACCATGTCAGCGCCATACAGAAATTTAAATTTCCTACTAACCTCATTGAAAATATAACCAACAGGTGAAATTGATTTCAATAATGTTTAATACTGACATATAAAAGCATATAATAACAGATTTGTTAAATATAGTGTTAACCCAAGATATCCAAGATATTATTTCAATATAGAATCAGTATACAGATTATTAATGAGGTATTTTACACTCTTTTCTTTTTGCTGAGTCTTTGAAATCCAGTGTGTATTTCATAATTAGAGCACATCTCAATTCAGACTGGCTGCATTTTTAAGTGCTCGATAGACTCATACGGCCAGATGGTTACTGAATTGAACAGTGCAGCCCTAGAGGATTTTTCAAGGTAAGGGAAAATGCAGCTATTCACTCTTTGGAATTTAGGATTATGTGATTATATAGCTGATGATACATTCAAACCACTAAAGATGAACAGGCTTGGTTCCTATGGGCTGACCCTATTCAACGGGTCGAAGAATTTCTGGTGTTCCTCAACCATCTGAAGATAAAGGCTGGGTATGAAGTCAGATGAAGAGGGTGATGATGGTCTGTAATTGGGGAGAATGAGAATTATTATGAGGGCATCAACTTGAGGTCCTGGGGCAGAGCACAGATGACCCATGGGCAGGGGTTGGGCTGAGGGTGGCACCAGCAAAGCTACCAATCGGGTTAGTATTTAAGTTCAAACCACCCTGAAATGTTGCCTGTATAGAAAACGGAGCCGAAGCAGAGACGGGTGGGAAAGCCTGCCACTGAAAATATCAAGAGAGAACTGGAGTTTGAACTTCAGGCTCTAGAGAGTGGTGAGTGTTGGGACAATCAGTCTACTGGTCTGTTCTCAGGAATGATTCCTTGACAAAACTTCTCAAAGCAGTGCTCTCGAATGTTCTTGCCTCTCTGTAGCACCTCTTTGCACACACAAGTGTAGTGTCAGAGTTTGTAAATTTTCATAAATATCAGTCTAAACCAAATCTGAGTAAGTCCATTTTATATAATCAGCTACGATGAAAGCAAAAAAAAAAAGTCCTGGCTAACATTTATTGAGCACTTACTATATGCCAGGTGCTAGGCCAGGCAACTTAACACAAATGAGCTCATTTGATCCTCAGAGCACTGCTATGCAGTAGATACTACCACTCTCCCCAAAAAGGCCTGATGAAAGATCAGAGAATTTAAGCATCTTATCCAAGGTGACTGCTAATAAGTGGTAAAGCCAGGATGTGAAATCACGACTATTTCAAATTGTATCCTCTTTATAGAATACCATGCTGGAACGTGGAGTAACGTGCCCAAGTTCATGCGACTGGGATGTGGACAAGCCAGGATCTGAGCCCCAGCAGCAGGGCTCCCATGATGCAGGACCACCCCTCCAACGCACGTGGTCTGAGTACTCGGCACAGAAAGGGTCTGGAGCTTAGCAGTCCCTCGCTGCGCTCTCTGCTCTTTTCATCTTTGTCCCCATCAGCAGCACGCCTCCCGCTCCCGGGGAGGGGTGGGATGGGAGGTGGTAGTCAAGCCCTCGCCCCAAGAACTGCTGCCATCCTTCACACTTGATCATAAACTTCTCTCTTTAGAGAACTCTGCAAGGAGTTCTCTGTAGAGAGCTCACACACCTGTCAAGCAATGCTGCAATTTAAATGCATTCATCTCGGGGCTCCTGGGTGGCTCAGGTGGTTAAGCGTCTGCCTTCAGCTCAGGTCATGATCCCAGGGTCCTGGGGATGGAGCCCCGCATCGGGCTCCTGGCTCAGTGGGGAGCCTGCTTCTCCCTCTCCCTCTGCCTCTCTCCCTGCTCATGCTCTCTCTCTCTGTATCTCTGTGTCTCAAATGAATAAATAAAATTAAAAAAAAAATAAATAAATGCATTCATCTTGTTCCCTTGAATCCTGACACTCCAGAGAGTCATTTATGATGTCTCATCTGCCAGCTCCCTAATGGGACACTGCTTTCCATTATTTTCCGACAACAGAAATATTCCACCACAGACAAAGCCCAAAGCACATTGCCTCTTAGCAATCCTAATTCTGCTAAAAATGTGTCTGTTTTGCTTCTTAACTTTTTTCTTTTTTGATGTTAGGTATTAACTTATCCTGGAGTAGAGCAGCCGTGGAAGGCAAGTACAGAAGAAGGCTCAGGTGCTTTTAGCTTCTCATTCTGTTCTACCTTAATTCTCTAAATGACGAGCGCAACAAAAAGCCTCAACCACCGGGCAGAAGAGAATTGGTGTGGCCTCCTTTAAGGAAAGCTGCCTGGCTTTTTTACAGCAGCATCTCCAATAACTGTAAACAACTTGTGGAGGAGACCAGCAACCCCACCAGTAGAAAGGAGTTCATTTAAACTCCATTTGCAGCTAAAAGTCATCACAATACAAATCAGAGGGGCTGACTGTGATACTGGAGTAAAATGAGAGAATTTGGCGTTGACTGTGTTAAATACTGAAATGCAACACGGGGAGAGGCAGGCGGTGGTTTTCATGGACTCCTGAGCCTGTGCTCAGGTGCTGTGCGCCCAAGAAGCCAGGCCCAGGGCTCAGGTCATTAGCCCCATTGCTCCACTTCTCTATGGGGAGGATTGTGGAAGAAGGTCTCGGTTAGAAAGAAATCGCCCCAAGGGCGAGGGTCCAAGCCTTAGGAGAAAGGCACTGCATCCGAGGAGAAGGGGAGGGGGTTGGACAGGTGGGGGGCTGGGGGGAATACAACCCTGGGAGGAAGTGGCTGGCTCCAAAGGAAGGGCCGGAGAGTGGTCCCACAACGCGCCTCTACTTTTCTCCTCCCCTAAACCTTCTCCCTTGTTCTTATTTATTTTTAAAAAGGTTTTTATTTATTTGACAGACAGAGAGATAGTGAGAGAGCGAGCACAAGCAGGGGGAGCAGCAGAGGGAGTGGGAGAAGCAGACTCCCCGCTGAGCAGGGAGCCCAATATGGGGCTCGATCCCAGTGAGTAAGGAAAGGGTTAAGGTATAGACAGGGAGAGATAGGGGACCCCTGGCTGGGCTCTGAGACTATTCGAGGCAGGCAAAAGTGCTAAGCCAGAGTGAACAAGAGAAAAGGAAACAAGACCCCCTGGCCTTCGATGTCGGGAATATTTTTCTTTGGTGGCTACAGTGTATCACAGAAAATGACCAAACCTCAAAGAAGTCAGTCATTAAGGATGTTATCAAGTCTGTGCTCAAACCAAGATGGCACAAGAATCTCAAGGCCACAAGCTTCCCAGGCAGTTCTCAATAGAAGACTGCCATGGCAACCCTTCCAGGACCCCTCTCATTCTAGAGAGCTGCTTCTTTCCTTTCTGCTCTCAGCTTCACTTCATAAACTTTCACTTCGCTTCACCCTTTTGTGTCTGTGAGATTCATTTTTTGACTTCATGAGCCAAGAGCGCTGTGATCCTATAACACCAGGACCCCGGAATCCTGACCTGAGCTGAAGGCAGATGCTTACCGACTGAGCCACCCTGGCACCCTCCCTCGTTCTTGATTCTAGGACCATCCCATCTCTGGGGGTAGATGTGGCCCAAATGGCTCAGGGGAAGAATCAACCAGATTGATGAAACACAACACAAACATGCTCAAGCTCATGAATAACCATGAAGATGGACAAACGACAAGAAGATCCTCTGGAATGGTTTTAAATGAGGAAAAGATGTGGCCAGAAGATACTTTTCTTCTAACTGGAAAGTTGAATGCCGTGCATAGCTCCCTAGGCTCAAGAGGCGAAGGAGTCAAATCCCAGATTTTGTAAAAGATCCAAAGCGCATTAGGACACCGACAGAGATGCTGGAGTTTCCTGTGAACGCCATCACTAACAAACCAACGGCTCCATTTCTGGGTGAACGCTTAGGATTATACTTGGGTTCATTCTTGGTGGGGTTCATGTAACACATCTTTCAGATGTGCTCACGTTCGAGTCTTTGCTCAGGACCCTCTGTCAAACGACCACGCTGAGAAACGTCAGTGCATGCTGACTCCTCGGGCTGAGACTCCTTTTACCCCCCTGACTCCTGCTTCATCCAGAGATTACCTGACCCACTGCCAGTTACACCAAGTTCCCAATTCGCCCACACATTATGTACCAGACATGCATCTAAATGTAAATGAAGATCTATTTCCCCATAAAAACAATATTATAAATGGTCATCAGGTTTCATCAATACGCTTCTATTTCATCATGTGGCTGGACCACAGGACACAGAACATGCCCACCATTTAGAACATGATTTCAACATCAAAAAAAAAAAAAGAACGAAAATTTTTTTTGGGGAAGCTCCAGAAGTTAAAAAAAAAAAACGTGCCCTCTATAACCCAGTTTCTGCAATGCAACATATTGAGGATGATGATAAAACACTTGTATGAAAGTCTGCTTTTAGGAAATTTCTTATGACAATCTACTTTCATCTTTAAAACAATACCATTAAGTAAATACTATTAATATTCCCATTTACAGTGAAGGACATGCATAGGGAAGTCATGTGGTTAATAAATGGCAGGACCAGGATCTGACCCTACATAGAGACTTGGGGCTAAACCGGGGGTTAAACTATGGCTCATGGGCCAAATCTGGTCTGTCACCTGTTTTTATAAATAATGTTTTATTAGCACACCACTGTGTCCATTTGTTTACACCTTGTCTATGGCTGCTTTTGTGACACAAAGGCATAGCTGAATGGTTGTGACAGAGACCCAGAGGCCTGCAAAGCCTAAATTATTTATTAGGTGACCCTTTACAGGAAGTTTGCTGAGCTGGGGCTAAGCAACCATCCTCTGGGCCACTTCTCTGGGAAGGCGGGCCCTCTCTCCATCACTGACAATGAGCCTCATCGCAGGGAACAGGGGCCCAGAAGCGAGACAAAGGAACAGGAATCCAGAATCTTCTCAATTGTGAGGGGAGGTCCTGGGGAATCACTGACCAGCACAGGGGGTTATAATAAGCTTATTTCTCAAGAAGCATCCTGCCTCATTCCCAAAAAGATCTGAAGCAGGGCCCAAAGGTACAGACAATAAGCTCCACAGACAGGAGGAACGGTTTGCTTTATTCATTGCTGGAGGCTTATTATTGAACAAATGAACAAATACATAACTTATGTTTGTGAATCAGGAACTATGTGTACTTTATTTGAAGACAAATGGGGAACAGGGTAAAGGCCCATGGATGCACTGTCCATGAACACTGCGGTCAAGGTTCTGATTTGTTTTGTCTTTTAGGCAGATAAACTGCTCGAGGGGGACAATGCATTATGGAATCAGGTCATTTCCAACCATCTTGGGAATTCCTTGGCTCCTAAGAGCTTTACTCACCGATCATTCTGTTTGCCAGGATTCTAGAATCACTAATAAATTTGAAAAAAAAATTTTTCCTTGTTATCAAGATAAATGCTAACACTGTGGCCTGGCTGTAAATGCTCATTTGTTTGGATTTTTCTTCTATCAGACTGAGTGACTTTTGATTTCTGGAAGAGGATTCGAAAACCACACCTAGCTATTAACTCTTTATAGAAAACAAAGCTGGACACATAAAGAATAACCCTGTAGACTCTAGCTGGTGTACAATACCCCTGAGTAATGCCTGTCCCTAGAAGGACTAGTCATCATGCTGTATTTCATCCAGACATGAGTCACCATGGAACTTAAAATTAAAAATTTCAGCTGAATCATACTGTTACCAGAGGGCGGGAAAGTACCTCTGGAAGAGCAGGTAGGGGAGAAAGGGACTCGGATGATGGAAGGTAAGTCAGGGTGGCAAGTATATGGAGGGATGTGGACAGAGGCGAGTTCGCAGACACTGGGAAGCAGTCAGACCGCGGCCGGGGATGGAGAGGGAGGAAATCGGGTGAGCGATGGAGAAAGTTCCCCAAATTGCACTCTGGTGCCAGGTGGCACCCCGTTTGGGAAGGCTGGCTCTGACCCAGAACTGCTCAAATGTGGACACGGCCTTTCTGCCCAGGCACACTGCTTCCTGACACTTGGGCGCTGGGGAAATATTACAAGTTTCACGTTTACAGACCTCAGCAGAACACTGCTACATGGTACGTCCCGCCTGAAGTCAGATCTGAATGTTCTATTTTATTTTTATTTATTTTTTATTTTTTTTATTTTTTAAAGATTTTTTATTTATTTATTGAGAGAGAGAGAATGATAGAGAGAGAGCATGAGAGGGTAGAGAGTCAGAGGGAGAAGCAGACTCCCTGCTGAGCAGGGAGCCCGATGCGGGACTCGATCCTGGGACTCCAGGATCATGACCTGAGCTGAAGGCAGTTGCTTAACCAACTGAGCCACCCAGGTGCCCTGAATGTTCTATTTTAAATACGACACAACAGCTGTGGGAAAACTCTCAGCATCTCCTTGACCCCACCATCGAGGGGCTTTCTGCCTGGTCTCCTGCAACTCTAAGTAAATGAGCTACTATAATTCCAGTAAAATCGAGGGAGCTGCAAGAGGTTTAAAGCAAAAGCCGGGACGTAGTTCAGGCAGGTGCTCTGAGCACAGAAGCCTGGAAGCTGGACAGCAGAGGCTCATGTCCCTCACTGCACTTGCCCTGGAGCTGGGAGAACTCCAGTCCAAAGTCCATGGCCAGGAGGGAGCACCATACGCATGGCCTCTAACGAGCCTCTAGAGAGAAATGCAATTCTGGCCTCAAGCCCTCTGACCTAGTCCCCCAACTTTTTTTAAGTATGGAGTTCTGACCTTTATAAAAAGCTAGACTCACTGCCCAGAAAAACAGGAAGGTTACTCACCAGGAAGCCATGGAAATGAGGCATAAAAGGTGGGTCAGTATTTCTCCATCAGCAAAGCTAAGTCTCAGACATTTCCAAGGGTGACTACCATCATGATGCCCCAGTACCGCCCCTCCCTCAACTGTGTTCTGTACCAGCAGTTTCTGACCCATTGGTTGCTAATGACCTACAACTACAGCATGAAATTCAGCAAGGGTCTGTTTAGCTTCTCAGCAATCTCTCCTGCCTGGGACATCAGAGTAGTGCTGGCGCTTGGGGTCCCAAAACTCTCTGGAAAGGTCCATCCTTCACAGAGGTGGTGTGACGTTGGGGATGGGGCTCCTGTCCTGAGCTATGAGGGGGAGGTGGGCGTAGATAAGGAAGTGAAGGAAAAAATAATTAGAGAAACAGGCCTGGCATCGATACTTGAAGCTACCCCAAGCCTTAACACATCTTTGCACTTGAATGCCTCTAAATATTACCAGGGCCCTTTGGAAAGAACTTCACTTTATACATATTTTTTTTCCTCCTGTATTTTTTAGGAGCAGAGATTGCCAGCTGATTTCTACTGGCTGAATTTTACCTGTGTCTACAGCAAGAGATGTGTTTGGCCTCCCCCAAGCTCTGAGTTTTAATTAGCTGCCAATATTAAAAGAAGTCAGAAGATGTCTTATTAAAAAAAAAAAATTGGGGGGTTTTTGGCTTCTCTTGAAGAACCAGAAGATCTGGAGGCACAGGACCCTCCTCGGCGTGGCAATAATCAGCTGGCTGCCCCCTTTGGACAGGGCTTGTGTTCACCCCCTGCCCCCGGTCCCCACCCTGCTGTCACCAATCCTGAGGCCTGTTGTTTGCTGACATTTACTTATATTATTTGTGACTCATTTATGCTCCCAGGGCAACCAGGCTCACAGCCCTGACCTTAAGTATTTGCCATCAACATCCACTTTCACCAAGTATCAGCCTGCCAAAAGCACTTTTGAACGCTTTTATGTTTTACATCCTTAAGAATTCATTCTACCTCAATATGATCTATATGTTTCTTTGGGACAAACCTTCATTTCGGAGAAGGAAACAACAGAGGGACTAAAACAAAACCACTGGCATCTCATTAGTGTCGACATTTCAGCCACAGTTCAGTATCTCCGCACACACACACACGTGTTTCTTTAGGGGACGGGAATTCCCGGGAATCCTAATTAGCCTGAGGAACAGAAAGATTCAAAAAGGAATTAACCAGTTACATAGGCTGTGATGGCTACCGTATGAATCCCGCGGACAGCCAAGATGCAGGTGATTAGAGAAATAGAAAAAATTAGGAGCTGTGACCTGCAACGTAAGGCAAGTGCTTAGAGAAAGGAATGTGTATTAAAAGTGGAGATGTCTGGTGAGTAGAGACAAGTATGGGTAGAGAGAAGAAACGGAGGGAGGTAGGGAGGACAGAGGCGGAGGGAGAAAGAAGACAGATGAATCTGTGGAAGGCAAACACAGACACTCAATGGGAAGGAGACAAAGAGCTGGCCTTTTCTAAAGATCTGGAGCAGAAATGAAGATGCCGGCCCGAGAGCTTAATTACACCCAAACCACCTCCGGAGTTAATGCCAAAATGTCCTCCTGCCATTTGGAGAAGCACAGTCCTTCTTTCTAATGAGAATACCACACTTGGAACCTTGCCTGTCTCCCCGCTGACATGCCAACCAATTTCTTATGCAGAAATCAACCATGCTTATTTCTGGGATAGCTCTAGTCCCCATTCTCACCATGATAATAGGCCTCACATGTTAACACAGCTTGCAAAGGAAGGGGATTATGCAGCACTTCTGTTCTTAAATAAAGAGAAAGATTAACACTTAGATTCTGTCTTCCAGCAGGTATGACCACAAGATTCTGGCCCTTCCTGAGGCCAAACTTCCCAAAGGAAAGACGATTCCATTAATTTTATTGATATCCTCACCTCGAATTTCTGCCTGAGCTCCACGTTGCCTTCTTCATCCCCTTCTGGAATGGGTACGTTGTAGTACTCACCTTCCTCTTGGTTAAGCAGCTTGTACCTTTGGGAGACACGGGAGGGAAGGAGGGTGAGAAACACTGCGTTTCTACCACAGATACAGAAACTTCTCTCCTTTGACCTCCTGGTTCGCTGTTTCTGAAATGTGTCCTGTGGGGAGAACTACAGCCAGATAACCTCACAGCCAATGGTCATTTTAGACAGAAGCCAGTTTGTCTGCTGAATCTCTAAGGGCTCTAACATCTTCAAGACTATCAACCTCTGGTTGACACATACGTATTCAACCTTGGGCATTCTTACCATCCACTGGCCGGCATCTTCATCAGCTCCGAGACTCCAAAGGAAAGGGATCCCATGAAATCATTCCTTGTTGTTCGATCCCAGTCCCAGATTTCTACGGACAGCCGTCGGTCTTTATCCGAAGGTTTTAATTTGCTACAAAAGAGAGCATGCACGCACACACACACACACACAGACACAGACAGACAGACAGACAGACACACACACACACACACACACGGTTATCTAGAACCTGGTTTCTTGGGAGCCACACCCCATGGTCATGATGGGAGTCTGAGATTAAAAAACCAATAGTATATTTGATTCACTTCCTGGGGCTCCCCACTGCCAACAGAGTACCCACCCCCAGCAGCCAAAGCTCCAGACTAGCGGTTGGCAAACTAACACCCACAGGCCAAATCTGGCCCGCTGCTTGTTTTTGTAAATAAAGCTTTACTGGAACACAGCCATGGGCTTTTGTTTACATACGGTCTACGGATGCGTGGAATTGTGTGTGGTTGCAACACAGACTGTATGACCCAGAAAGTCTAAACTGTGTACTAACTGGCCCTTTACAAAGCTTGCTAATCTCTGTTCTATATAAAAGAGCTACGTTTCCGGTCATCCACAGAGAAACCACTTCCTGTGTTCTAGTCTGCAAGGAGGACCACTGGCTTATGCTCAACTGCCGGCAGTGCTCTCTTACCCCCGGTGGTTTTATGCCCCTCTCTCGCCTGCCATGGCCCCCTTCCTTTCTCTTCTACCATCTCTGCCTCTGAAATCCTGGCACTCCTTTAAGCTCCATTTTAAATGTCACCTCCTCCAGGAAGTCCTCCCTCTTTAAAGGTGAGGATGATCTTCCCATTTCAGGGGCAATAGCATGTGACTCCTGTATTCCTTGTTTTAGAAATTATTAAATTCTTACCTTACCTTCTCCAATAACCCTCAAAAGAACTCAAGTCCATCAAGAAGTGGGACATACCTTTTACATTTTGATATTATCTTAACATAAATGCAGTTTTTTGCACACAGGAGGTATTGATAATAATTTGGGGCCTGCATCACGTAACTCTTGGTTACCATCCACCAAAACAGGTGACGACCGTGACCTCTTAGCAGTGGTCTGAGAAAGTCTTAGGAATGAAGTGACGTTTAAAGACATTTACAACAGGTCCGCCCCATTATCTCTCACAGTGAGGTGGGCAGGTTTGTGATGTGTGGGGAGAGAATTCAACTGAGAAGAGAAGACAAAACTTACAACGTAAAGGACTCATTCCATTGGGGGTTTAGTGTGGAGCGGATGGTTCTGGTTTTCTGTTTGCTTTCATTCTTTGGATCAGGAATAAGTTTCAGCTTCACATAAGGATCTGAAAGCCCATTTGGATCCATAGGAATTAGATTTTTTGCATCTCGTACTGTGAAGAGAAAAGGAAAGAAGATCAGATGTTATAAAAAGAGAACTGACCTGTATTGCCCAGTGTCCTGTGTCAAGACCCAGCTGAATGACAGAGACGCCAAGATGGTGTTTAAAGGGAGAGGAGGTGAGGACCAAAAGCCTCTGATCTTTGATATGAGAAAAGCCATCTGCTGCATTGGTGCCAGAGACAATGGGCATCATGCGGGCCCTGTGGTCAAGCCTTGGGACGCAGCGTCGGCCTGGACACCTCATATGAGAAATGCAGAAGCCTGGGTCCCTCCCCAAAGCTGCTGCAACAGAATGTGTATTTAAACAAGATCCCCAGGTACTGTTTGCAGCCCTTCTCCAGAACTGGTCCTGCCCCCCCCCCCTGCCCCCCAAGCAACCAGCTAACCCAGGCCATGGTATTGCATCACTTGAGCTCCTGAAAGGATTCATTTTTCTTTGTAAAGGCCAGTGACTTCCAATCTGGCTGTACACTGGAATCTCTTGGGAGGGGCTTTAAAAATCCCAGTGCTGGGATGCCTGAGTGGCTCATTTGGTTGGGCTCATTGGTTAGATCCCAGAGTCCTGGGATCAAGTCCCGCACAGGGCTCCTTGCTCAGCGGGGAGCCTGCTTCTCCCTCCCCCTGCTTGTGCGCGCTCTCTCTCTCTCAGACAAATAAATAAATAAAATCTTAAAAAAAAAAAAAATCCTAGTGCTCATGGGGCACCCAGGTGGCGCAGTCCATTAAGCGTCCGACTCTTGGTTTTGGCTCAGGTCTTTTACTCAGGGTCATGAGATCGAGCCCCGCATTGGGATCTGCACTCGGTGGGGAGTCTGCTTGTGACTCTCTCTTCCTCTCCCTCTGCCCCTCCCCCTGCTATCCCTCTCTCAAATAAATAAATCTAAAAAAAAAATGTCCAGCGCTCACAACTAAATTAGAATCTCTGAGGGGTGTGGCCCACGTTCTTAAGGGCTCCCCAGGTGATCCTATGTGCAGCAGAAGAGCCATCCGTGCGTACGGCTGTAACACAGAATATGCTCCACAGCTGTGCTATGTCTTGTTCTGCAACGTGCACACGTGTCCCCAGACCCGTAGCACCCGGGACATCAGCTGTGCGCTCATCACATGTGTGGAATCACAGGCCCCGCCCCAAAATTACAAACTCAGGATTCTCACTTTAGCCAGACCCCCAGATGATTCCAGCACACACCCTAGATTGAGACGCACTCATATGGGAATCCAAAATAATGAGGAGAAAGGCCGCTTCATCCACAGAGGGAGGCATGCTCAGAGATGCAGCTAGCAGAGGCTTGTCACCTCTGTGGGAATGGGTAAAGCCACTGCATGGAAATGAGATAGGTCATTATCTAGCACTATGATAAGAAAGGACAGAAGCCTGAGCCTGCCTATCCCAAATGTCTTCCTCACCATCTTTGGATGGCATCTTCCCCAACATGGCTGATACTTCCCATCATCAGGGTCCCTAATTAGCCAGATGCCATGAGTACACATCTAACTGGTTCTCCCAGCGTAGCCCCTGGACCAGCAGTGTTGGCACTACTGACTGAGTCAGAACTCTAGGGGTCGGTGCCGTGGTCTGTGTTTACCAAACCTCCTGGTTCTGATGCACGGGGGAGCTGGGGAAACACTCTTCTAGCCTATCAGTACAGATCATCAGTTGAGGGCGACTGTTAAATGAAGTCCTTAGAAGAAGGTGCTGGGGTTGGCAGTGGGCAGAGATAGAGGAGGGGATGGAAGGATGTTAAAGATATTGGGTCCCTGGACATTGCCCTAAGTCACAGACCAGCACTGCCCGTTATCAGCCTGGAGACACATGGAGCGCCCGTGCCTGCTGGTGAATGGCCTTACACCCTCCTTGTCTGGAAGCCTTAGCACAGGCAGGTGACGGGACCGTATCCAAATGGTCTGAGTGGGGAGTGGGCTGGTTCACATCTACTAGCCACGGAGAAGCCAGGCTTCTGTTCCTCTTATTCACTTATGCTTTCCAAGGATTTTTATCCGCATAATATCTAACCTCATCCAACTGGGAGTGGGTAAAACATAAGCAAGCTCAGCATACCTGCTTTCAAATTCTGCCCCCCTCATGTACTCCCAAGCACTGGGAAACATAAGTTCCCGAGCCTCTGTTTCTTCCCTTAGGAAAGCAAAGGGGGGCTCATTCCAAGTGAGACAGGATTGTTGGGGGAAGTAAATTTTACATAATTGTACATAACTTTATGTGCTTTAGACAGTGGCTTGGAAAATGGAGGGGAAAGAGGATGCCACGATATGAGTGCTTACTCTGCAGAGTCCCCCACTGCCCACAAGGGATTAGGAGGTCTCCAGGGGACCTGGCTGCCTGAGAATTCCCTCAAGCTCATGCCAAAGGTTTTTCAGTGCAATGCAGAAGATCCAGTCTCCTAAAACAGCAACCCAAGTATCACAAAAGATGAAAAGTTTGAGCATAAAAATAGAGGTCTCCCACGAGGAACGGGAAGGGGCCAAAGGTCTCTTTCCAATTAAGCACTGGAATGAGAATCAGAGACTTTGTAAAAGGCAGCTAAAGCCTGGAATGTCTACCACGGAGGCTACAGCCCAGATAAACTAATGAGGAAGCAGAGAGGCCGCCAAGAGTGTTGCCAGTTACAGAATGATTATGGGTGCTGGCTTTTTCATCTTCAATTTCTGGTCCTGACAGCCAGCACACACAACATCATTTAAGGCTGATCTCTTCTGAATGGTGATGAGTTACAGTCTTGATGGGATTTAAAGCTGTGGGCTTCCTACGGAGATACCATGACTGAAGTGGAAAATAAAAAGAGATATCAATTCCAAATGTCATTGAAGTAGACAGTGGGTCCAAATTTCAATTTCCCATTGCAGTGGAGAACAGCCCGCCTGATGTGTGATGGACTCATCACATGCCAGGGCACGTGAGTCAGGCCTGGGAGCAACGGACTTGGGGGCTCCCATCAGCTCAGATCGTGGGCTCTGGGGCCAGGCTGTGGGCACATGAATTCTGGCTCTGCCACTCTGTGGTGCCATAGCCCTGGGCAAGATCCATAACCACCGGTGCCTCAATTTCTGCATCTGCAAAATGGTAACTCCCTGGGAGGATCCTACAAGTTCATACACATAAAGTGCTGAGACCAGTGGTAGGCACACAGTGAGAGCCCAATAATGATTATTATCATTGTTGTTAATACACGTTGCTGGCAGAGAGCACAACCTTAAAGGCTTAGTTGTTCAGAAACTGGACTGACAGCTTATGAGTTGGCAAGCGAATGCCCTGAAGAACAGTACGATGCGGAAATTTTCTAATGTGGCTGCAACTGCGCGGTGCTGGCAATGTCTTAACCTGAGCAGCAGTGCTGGTGGGCGTCACTAACAGGAGTAGGTTCAGGGAAGTTAGGGAAGAGAAAAGAAGAGCAAAACAAGCGGGGTGGTGGATGAGGAGGGCGAGAGGCAGGAGAGAGAAGAGAATGCAGTCAGGACATAGGGTCAGAGGGCAGTGAGGATGCAGCCCCTGCACGGGTGGGGGGGGTGATGGTGGCTGGGTACACGAGGGCAGCGGATCTCCAGCTCAGCTGCGCATGAGCAGCAGATACCGACGTCTGGGCCCCACCCCCACGGGGTCCGATTTAATCGGTCCAGGCTGAGGCCCAGGTGTCAGCATCTTTGAAGCCTCTCAGGTGTGTATTACATGACGTCATCCCATGCACCTGGCTGTCATTCTCAAAGTGTGGTCCCTCGACCCATGTCACAGGCATCTCTTGAGGACTCAGTATATTATTCACATAAAAAAAAAAAAATTCATTCACTTTTTAACACTCAACATTTAAGTGGGTTTTTAAAAATTTTTTTGAGAGAGAGAGAGAGAGGAGGGGCAGAGGGAGAGGGAGAGAGTCCCAAGCAGGTCCTGCAGCCAGCGCAGAGCCCGATGCAAGGCTTGGTCCCACCACCCTGAGATCACGACCTGAGCCAAAATCAAGAGTCAGACGCTCAACTGACTGAGCCACCCAGGTGCCCCTTAACACTCAACATTTAAAAAGGAAATGTATAGGGCGCGTGGGTGGCTCAGTCGGTTAAGTGTCTGCCTTCGGCTCAGGTCATGATCTCAGGGTCCTGGGATCGAGCCCCATGTCGGGCTCCCTGCTCAGTGGGGAGCCTGCTTCTCCCTCTCCCTCTGTGTGCTCTCTCTCTCTCTCAAATAAATAAATCTTTAAAAAGAGTTCTTTAAAAAAATAAAAATAAATAAAAAGGAAATGTGTCACTCTGGTAAATGGAAAACCAAGATCGTCTGCTCTAAGGAGAAAGGAACCATAAATACAATGAACATCTCTGTTAGGGTTCCTTCCTTCCAGCTGACACACTTGCCTGAGGCCTGCTCTTCACTACAAAGGGGAAATTAAAGCAGGGTTGAATGTTCAGGATATATTCCAGCCCCCCAGGCGGGGGGGAGGTCCCTCTCTCCACCTTACAACCGAGAATGAAGGAAAACTGGGAAGGGAATAACTTTCTCACCACGTAATTTAATGCTTTCTAATGTCAGTTGTTCAGGACCTTCAGGAATCCTCTGGAGCAGGAGCGGAAGTCCTCGCCTGTGTCGGGTCCCACCCCACACGTGGGAAGCCTGTGCCAATTCGGAGGCCCAGAGGAAGGCGAGCATTTCACGGTGGGTCCAAGAACAGACCTGGCACGGGTCCCACGGCTCATTCCTTGTCTCTCATCTTCTGCGAGAGCCACACTGTTCTGACCCCCGGGCTTAAGATAGGGAAAAACTCTGCTGTGTAACCCCTTGAGGATGGGACTCTCTTGGGGTAAAGCCCTCTCACGCCAGCTCGAGTTCCGAGAGGCCGAGGGTCTCTAAACACACGAGCAGCAGCTCATCCCCTGCCCCCCGCACTGCTCAGCACTAACCCCACACGGGCCCTGAGCCCCGTGGCAGGTAGGTGGGGGGACCGCCCCAGCATGTCACAGAGGTTCCGCAGCGTCCGTGAGGAGGACACGTCTGCTCAAGAAATAGGTCTGCGCTGTGGTAGCGGCCGTTTTAGAATCCAAGTCTGTTCTGGAATTCCAGACCTTCCACAACAATCTAGAACACGGAGTTAGATGGCCATCTTTTGGCTTGAGGAGCTGCTTTGGAAAGGACCGGCAGTCAGGCCCAGCATGAAGAGAAACCAGCCTGGGTGAAAAGGTTATGTAATTTCCTGATTACGTAAGGTATCGTTCCTGGACAAAGTCCGTTCGAATAAGATGACGAAGCCTGAAAAACAGCCCCACGGTGCCTCAGAGATACCTGCCAGAGGTGGCGAGGCAAGCCCGGGACACGTGAGTTTTGAGGAAGCGTTCAGGAGCGTGGGCTGGCGCATCCGGAGCTCGGAGCGGCCTGACCCAGCCTGGGGAACTAGGGCAGAGGCACCTTCTGGTACATGGCGCGGCCAACGCTGAGGCATGAAGCCAGGGATTTTGCCAAACACCTGCTTGATGGGGAAGAGCAGAGGTGACTGCCATGCTTTCTCAGGGAGAGGCGAGCCACCCCCACAAGGACTGGCAGTTGGGGGATGGTCGGATGTGTGTCTGAGGACGTGCAAGGGCAGTCAGGCTCGCTTCGCTTGGACCGAGGCTGCATACGGTGGCCGACTTCTTCTCAAGGGGCCAGGCTGACGCGCCGGCTGATGGCGTGGGCGGCGGGCTCAAATCCTTGCTCTACCACTTTTTAGCTGTCTGACTTCAGACAAGTTAGCCCGCTCATCAGTTCGTTCATCTGTAAGGCAGGAACAGTAAGAGTGCCTATCTCGCAGGGCTGTGGTGAAGAGGAAGTGAGTTAATATTTGTAAAGCATTTAGAAGACAATCTGGAACGGACGGGGTGTTACAGAAGCATTTGCCGCCATTACTAATGATCATATCAATATGTTTTTGCTATCTTTATCATCCTCATCCAGGCCTCCTGTCTGGTCCAGGGGGCAGGGCTGTTTCCTCAGCATAAAGAAATCTGGTATATTAAAAGGTCAGTTCATATAGTACTGGAATTTCCAGACCTCAGGGTTAGGCCCCAGTTCAATAGTTAGCTCCTCATTGTTCCCAAATAGCTTGGGATTAAAAAAAAAAAAAAATCAGTGCAATCCCTGATCCATTCAGAGAATGGTCCAGATGGTCTCCCGATCCAGAGAATATATGTAGCATAAATTATGGAGTATAATAATAAACACCCAGAGCTCACCACCTAACATAAAAGCTAGATCAGGGCCAACATGGCTGAAGCCAATCACTGTATCCTCCCCACCCCCTCCCTGCCTCCCTGTGGATCTTCAACCTCACTCTGAGGCTGCCTTAGGGCACTCTGGCTAAGCACCGAGCTCGTGGAGGCTCTGAAGGATTCATGCACAACACACACTAAAAGCTTCGTTGGGGACACAGCTATAACCCCTCTGCCCTCAGACTGGACTTGTCTTCACTGACCCATAGTAACCCTGCCCATCAGAGTTCAAATCTGTATGAGAACATTATTCAGTGATGCACAAAAAAAGTCAAGTGCCTCCAAATTCAAGGACAACGTGGCCCTTCAAATAATGTGCTTTGCTTTAGAAAATAATTCTCTATTTTTAGTGCCTTTCCCCCCTCTCTGCAAGCATCCTTGTTTATGGCTTCTGCTTCACAGGCCAACAACAGGGACAAAGGCTCAAAACAAAGACTTGCTGCAAAAGTCAGGACTGTTCAGCGTGTGCCGACCTAGTGACCCTTCCCTCCACCTCCATCCTTGCGCCACAGCAAAAACAAGAGTAAACAAAATTCTCTAATCCTACCGCACATCATGCAGAAGCAAAAATTACATTTTCTGACACTACAGAAAAACAAAACCATACAAACTCTTCTTTGTGTGAAATTACCAACAGCAAAAGAAATATGAATGCAAAAATGCTGGGGGGACAGGCAAGTGCAGAAAATGAGTGGAGGTGTGGTGTCTGGGGTCCAAAGAACCTGGTGTCATTTAGCATCAGGCAATCAGAGTGATGGGAGCTCCCCAAATCCATGAACGGTATCTTCAAGCAAACCCGGAGAATTCTGATATATTATTAGACGGCCATCGCACCGTCCTTCAAAGAACTTGAAGACCTACAGCTTCTTATGAAGATACGAGCACAGGTGAATAGAAATTTAATGCCAGAGAATCTCTAACGACATGGAGGATCGAATTTGTTCAGAATCATCTCCCCATCTCAAGATTCTGCATTTCATCACATCTACAAAGGCCCTTTTTTCAAAGACGCTCACATGTATAGACTACAGAGGTTAGGACCTGATATCTTTGCATGGTCACTATCCAGCCCAGCATAGGTACCATTTAGGAGCTTCTTTCTGGGGTGACGAAAATGATCTGGAATTAGTGGTGACAGTTGCACAATCTTGTGAAGACGCTGAAAACCACTGAATCGTATACTTTAAAAGGATGAATTTTATGGTGTGTGAATTATACCTCAATAAAAATAGGTAGATTTATTGACAAATTTCTGTGCCTTACTACACCTGCTCACTTAAGTTTCACAACACCCCTGTGAAATAATGACTCAGATGCCCATTTTTCAGATGAGGAAACAGAGGCCCTGGGCTGTTAAGTAACTTGCTCAAGGTCAGGCATTTAGTAAATGATGGAGTCAAGAGTGCAAAGGAGGGGCATCTGGGTGGCGCAGTCGGTTAGACGTCCGACTCTTGGATTCGGCTCAGGTCATGATCTCGGGGTCCTGGGATCCAGTCTTGCATTGGGCTCTATGCTCAGCATGGAGTCTGCTTAAGACTCTCTCTCTCCCCCTCCCCACTGCTCTCTTTCTCTCTCAAATAAATGAATAAATCTTAAAAAAAAAAAGAAAAAGAAAAAGAGAGCAAAGGAGTCCTGACTCTGTGGCCTGAGCATTGCCCTCTGTCAATGTAGAGCAGGGGAACAAACTTCCATAAAGGAACGGATCATAAATACTCGAGGCTCTGCAGGCCACGCAGCCTCCATCACCACTACTCAAGCCTGCGGGTACAGAGCAAAAGGAGCCAGAGATAACACGTAAACAAATGATCACCATGTGTTCCAATAAAACTTCATTGAAAAACCACAGGCTGGGGGCCGCATCTGGCCCTCGAGCCAAAATTTGCTGATCCCTGATACAGAACCGATATACCATCTCACCACCTCAACAGCACGTTGAGGAGAAAGTGACATGGAAAGGAACCTCTACTTCCTGGTTAAGACTCTGCTTCCTTCCAGTTCCTTCTGCTTTAATCTGAGCCTCTTCAACTCTGATTTTGTGCTAAAGCTTGGGAGGGGGCCTGGGCTGGAGCAGAGGAGAGGGCGTGTCCTCTACTAGGAACTAGATCGGCCACTGTCCTCTGTCTCCGCAGAACCTCTGGAAGCCAGTATCTCTTAGGTGGACTTCTGCTTGCTTTCTTTTCCTCCAGGTCCATGAGGCCTTTTTAAAGCAGTAGTCTGCCCTCCTAGACAAACCCGACTTGCAGCCTCCTCCCTGGAGCATCTGATCTGACCATGACTGGCAGCAAATGGCCAAGACCAACTTGCTCATGCCCCTCCAGCCTGTTCCACACCTCGGCTCCACCCAGGGACCAAGTGCAAACAGTGAGCATGATAAAGCATCAGTGGGGCCATTCTTTATGCAACAGCTGCTTGGAAATCGGAATTTTAGAGGAATGTGGGACACAGAGAAGCCTGTTAAAGGACAGCCTGGCATGGGAGAGGCCCTTCTGCTTCTTAGTTAATCTAACCGTAGCTAAGGGCTTGTCCTGAATGAGAGTTACCCTCTTGACAACAGCCTCGGTGCTCAGTTCAGGAGCACCTCAAATGCTGGACGGGCTGGATCAGGTAGAAAAAGGGGGGGAAAACCTTCACCCCACTAGCTCCGAACAATGTTCCACATCACCAAGTTCTCAGGTTTCTTCTAGATTACACTTTCCTGGTCACATTACTAGGAAGAACACCCTGTTCTTGAGGCTTGTTTTCGCCTTTACTTGGGGCCTCTTCTCACAATGTTATAGGGAGAAAACCGTGTCGAAGAAGCTGCCAGTCTCTTCATGTCGCTACAAGTCAGTTCTGCACCAGAAGCCAGAACGGCTTGGCAAATCTTGATGGGAAGCTGGTGGGGTGACAGCTTGCTTCCGGAACAGGATTTACCGAACGCCCTTCCCACGAGGTGTTTCGGGGGTGGCCAAGCTGTCTAGCAATAGGCAAGGTTCTGAGCTTAGGGGACCTGAGCTGGAGCCTCTCGACCCACGCAGAGAGGCCATGGCACAGGTGGGCAAGGCTAGAGGCCATCAGGCTGGCAAAGAAGGATCACCACAGAGCAAGGGCCCTAGGCGGCCTCAGAGGGGAATGGCTCCCAGGTCACGTTCCTGCTGTGCACGGGTTTTAACTGAGTGACAGACGGGTCCACCCTAACACTTGGGCTAGAGTCTTGAAGCCATAAACCCCTTTGGTGCACTATGACAGTTTTTATGACAAGCGTAGGACACCCATGGGCCTGGGTTGAGGACCTTTGCGGCACACCTTAAGAGCTCTGTTCTCCAAGGATTGAGGGATCTTCCTCCTGTCTCCACACACTTCCAGAACTTGCGTGCATGGGACAGGCAGCATTTCTCTTGGTGGATTCCTGCTCCAGCCGGGGATTTGGAAGAGGTCTGGTTAACTGGGAGAGGTGCTGGCAATGGGGATAAAAACCGGCTGGGAACTACTCTTGGAGGGGAGGCGTAGGTCAGGTGGTCCATCCAAGACCATGGCAGCTGCAGCCTATTTCCCCACTAGCGGGAATGTGGGTGCGGATTCCTGGGCGCCCACTGGCCGTCGAGCTCCATCTGGCAGAAGGAGTGAACTTTCAAGTCAGCAATGAAGACTTAAGAGGATTGATGAGAGCTGATCACTACTCATCAGACTGATTCAACAGAATTGTTGAACTAGGAGAAATAAAACGTCCCATTCTTCTCCTAACAACAAAATGGAACTGAGAGGTTTTCAATCTTCGCGTGAGTGATGCATTTTTTAGGCTCCGGATACAGAAAACAAGGCCAATAGCCTGTATTCTCTATCATTTCCTTTAATATTTCTATCCAAATTATAGAGACACTCTGTAGTCTGGTCCACATTCCCCTTATGCCTAGTGGCAGGACTTGGGAGCTAGTTACCGGTTCTGACTGGTTAACTGACCACCTTATCACCTACCCGATCACATCTAGTACTTGTATAACCCAAAAGACCCATTCCACACCAATGAGGCCATTGTCTTTGCTACGAGTCATTTTCACCCTCTACTGCCTAGCCTAGCACCTGGTCTGTACTCAGTAACTGCTAAGTACATGAATCTCCATGCCACCCTCGTCCTGCGCTTCTGGGTTCATGCTGCCCCATCACTGGGCCCCCTGGGGCACACACCTCCCCCTACCCCGGTGCTACTGGCCCCTGTCTTGGCATAAGACTCATCTTCTGGGACCTTCCACTCTACAGCCAGCCCAGGCCACCGAGTTTCATCTCTATAGACCGAGAGCAACTTGTAGGCAGGGGTGCATCGTATCCTACTGGGTGTGTCCCCCCCACCCCCGCCCCAGGGTCAGCACAGGGCAAGGCAAAACCCACGAGGGCCCAATGGGTTCTTGTTATTTCGCTGAAAAGCTCAAGCAGACAGGAATGCTTACACTTATTTTTTGGTTGCAGTACAAAAAGTGTCCATTTGGAGGGACTCTCAGACAAGGAAAAAACTAGCAGGCCCCAAGGAGTCACGCACTTTTTAACAAAAATGTTTGTTAAAGAAACCTTCATCGAGCCTATAAAGGGCATATAACATAGCTCTAACTTTCCGGAAAAACATATCCAAAAGGGCCATTTACTCTTGGGGAAAAACGACCACGTGGAACTTCTCAAGATTTCAGAATTAAAACGCGAAGGTGTCATCAACAACAGTGAATGACTGAGCAACAATGGATTGCGATTCTGTGAACAAAATGGAGTCTTGGAGCTGTTCATTGGGTCCATTTGTACTAATTATGCTGAGTCCAGTCTCCTGACGCCCTCTGCATTGAATCCCACAGAATCTCGAATTTGATCTCTTGCACGTTAAGAAGATAGGACCCATTCATTTTGTATTATTTGTTCCTTCTTTGACAAAGACATAAAGAATGAGATACACTAAAAGTACACCTGCTCAGCATCCCTGTCCTACTACCCAGAACCCATACATAAATCTGGATGTCACCTCACATTTTAGGACCCATTTCTTTAATGTTCTGTTTCGTTGCTGAGACTCACTGTGTGGTGATAAGGATGTAATTTCTGTCCCCGTAAATCCAGTGGCCATTCATACACATGCGTCAGCAACTCTTCAGTCAAAGTGCCACTGGAATAAAACTTAGCAAAGAGAATTTGGAGGAGTAGGGTCTGAGATGAGGAAGCAACATTTGGTCCTTGGAAAAAGACCAAAAATATTTCACTGTGTTTTCTCTTATAATTAGTGGACACTAAAAACTCCTATTCAGATTCTATAACCTTGATGTTCTGAAAGGAAATGAGATGTGGTTGTGAGAAAAATATTATTTTCCAGGTAATGGGAGATTGAAATGATTCTGTACAAACACAGGAAGATTTTAAGAAATACTAATTTTTTTTTTCCTCATGTGAGTAATGGATACACTCATCACACAAAAATGTAAATACATAAAAGTATAAAGAGGAAAATTTAAATCACCCATACTCCTTCGGAAGCACTGTTGGCATATTGGTATATTTACTGCCAGGCCCTTTGCTCTGTGTGGAGCTCTACTGAAATATTTATTTGTATAGAATTCCTATCTGTGAACCCAGTTTTAGATCCTGCCTTTATAACATAACAAGGCATGCCTTGAAGACATTTTAAAGGCCTAACATCCCACTTTATATCATAACTTCTTTAACCAATCCTTTGCTTGGGGCTGTGTACTTTAAAATTCTTCACCTCTGTAAGTAACATAGCAACTGATCACCTTCGTGTGCAAATACTCGTCTGCATTTCTATCCCACCCCCCCCGCCGGACACATTCTTAGAAGTGAATCAAAGAGTGCAAGATCATTCAAGACTCTCGACATATATTGCCAAATTACTCCCCCACAAAGTCCTACTGAAGTCTTGCGAAGGGTGTGATTGAAAAAAGTAAAAAATAACACTGTAATTCTGGTTTCCCTGATTGTTTTTCAGGTTGAACTTCTTGTTTTCCCATACAGTTATTTTGGTCATTGGTATTTCTTTTTCTTTGACTTTAGCTCCTTGTTCAAGTTTCCTACAGGATGCCAAAGAATTTTCTTACTGGGTCAAAAGAGCTCCTTAGATGTCAAATGAATGGTAACAGCCCTTGTCATATTTGTTGCAAACTGCATTTAGATTTCATTCACAATGCTTCTAGAAACACACAAGCTTAACTTTTAAACAGTTACACCTGTCAAACCTTTCCTTTTTTATTTCTTCCATTTCTTTTATGTTGAGAAAATTCTTACCCTGACATTTGCTAAATATTCACTTATGTTTTCTTTTATTATTTTGTTTCTCTTTTATGGGTAACTTTTAAATTCATTTGAAGTTTATTTTGGTATGCAGTGTGAGGCAAGATCTAATTTTTTCTTTCTTCCAAATGTTTACACAACTTTCCCAATGACATCTGTGGAAGGAGGCCCACCTTCTCTAATGGATCACGTGGCTTCTGTTGGTTTATATTAGGCCATCTACTTCACCATATTCGACTTAGTTAATTCTTTCAACAAGCCTATGCTTTGAATTGTTGTCGGTTTCCCTCATGTTTTATTTTATTTTATTTATTTATTTTTAAAGATTTTATTCATTTATTTGACAGAGAGATAGAGAGCACAAGTAGGCAGAGAGGCAGGCAGAGGGAGAGGGAGAAGCAGGCTCCCTGCGGAGCAGGGAGCCCGATGCGGGACTCGATCCCAGGACCCCGGGATCATGACCTGAGCTGAAGGCAGCCGATCAACCAACTGAGCCACCCAGGCACCCCTCCCTCATGTTTTAAAAGACAGCCTCTCCAACCAGGTACATAGTTTAATGACTCAGGGCAATTTCACTTTGGCTGCTTTTTGTTGTTCATCTAATAAAGCTCTGTTTGTTCCTTATTCTTTGGCTTATGAATCATTTTGCTTTAGGTTGATGGAGTTCAGGGCATGCCACCCTAAAATATGACACCTTGGCATATTATTTTAAGCTGAAGGAATCTGAGAAATGGAGGGGGAAAGGACTCTCTCAACCTCCCCTGCAGCAGGTCATACGACTCTCATAGGAGAGGTGCCTTCCCTTAAACCTGGAGGAAAGGAGCATCCTCATCTCGGAAGACAGAGGGACCCCGGGAGGGACTCGAATGAACAGCCCTTACTAAGTCCCTCTGCCAGCCCCAGGGTTACTTTACTCAGCTCATATCCTTCTGTCCTATTTTCTTACGACTTTGCACTTTTTATCAAACCTAATACAGAATACTCAGATTTAACTGTTCCTTGGGTATTTCCTTAGGAAGCCTCCCGTGTCATGAAAAATTTACATTTAATAAGTGTGTATGTTTTTTTCCAGTTAATCTGTCTTTTATTAATAGAGCCCCAGCCAAGAATCTGGAAGGACAGAAAAAGATTTTTTCCTTCTCCTACAAAGTATACATCTTATTAATATAGCTGAAGTTTTATTAAAAAAAAAAAAAACCCAATCTGAAAACTATGGGCAGTTTAAAGCTGTTACTTGATCCCCAGTATTTGCAAGCACAAGTATGTGCCCGAGAAAATGCTAAGAACTTTGAACACATTAACTAATCCCCGTAATAACTCGGTATCCACAGTTTATCGACAGGGAAGTGGAGATTTGGAGGGATGAAGGGGTACCTACCACAAGGTTACCCAGCTTGGGGAGGGGGCAAAACACAGGCAGCCGAATTCCTGTATTGTATTGTATTATTTATTATTTTAAAGATTTTATTTATTCATTTGAGACACACAGAGAGAGAGAGAGATAGCATGAGCAAGGGGAGAGGTAGAGGGAGAGGGAGAAGCAGACTCCCCGCTGAGCAGGGAGCCCAATGCAGGGCTCGATCCCAGGACTCTGGGATCATGACCTGAGCCGAAGGCAGACGCTTAACGACTGAGCCACCCAGGCGCCCCTATTTTATTTTTTAAAGTAGGTTCCACGCCCCAGGTGGGGCTTCAGCTCACGACCCCAAGATTAAGAGTCACACACTCTACTGACTGAGCCAGCCAGGTGCCCGAGATTCCAGAATATCCTTAACCTCCACACTGAACTGCTTGCTACCTGCCGTGTGGGGTTTCACTTCTGCTGTCACTGCTTGCTTGTCATTTGCTTTCATTCCTTTGTTACACTGTGTTTTGTTTGCATTCATCTTTTCCGAGAATTGTAGTGTACGATGGACAGCTGTCTAATTATTTTTTACGTTTTACATTCAACAGATTTTAATGCTTCCTACTTGTCACCACGTTATTAGGACTACCCCATTGCCAAACTTTTAATTTTACTTCGTCTTGTAGTCCTCTTTAGCTTGCTTTAAATGACTTTCGAGAAAGGTGCGTAGGGGATGTATGTTCTAAGCCCTCCCATATCTGAGAATGGGCCCTGTGAACAGCAGTTTGGCTGGGTGAGAAATTCTAGGACAACAAACTTTCTTTCTCAAAGCTCTAAAAGTGATGCTTCCTTTCCTCCTCAAATTTTGTCCTGCATACAGTGAGAAGTCTAATGCCAACCTGGTTATTGTTTTCTTATATGTAACCTATATATCCTGAAGGAAGGGCATTTGTTCACTTTGTGATTAATAATGTTCTAGAATGAAAACAAAAAAAAAAGAATGTTCTAGAATGGATGAATCACTAAATTCTACACCTGAAACTAATACTACACTGTATGTTCACTAACTGGAATTTAAATAAAAACTTGAAGAAAAAAAAAAGAAATAATGTTCCAGAACATTCCTAGCTGTAGACTTCCTTCCATTAATTATGCTGGGATAGAGTTCATTCCCTTTAGCTTGAATGTTCCATAAATTTGTTCCTATCATATGGAATTATTGCTTCCAGTTTCAATTTTTCTTCTTTCATCCTTGGGACAACACTATGATTCTCCAGTCATCTGTTCTCAGTCTTCCATTTTATTATCCTATCCCTCATTCATTTTGTCCTTTTGCCTGAATTCTGGAGGAGCTCCTCAGGATTCTTTCACAGCACTGATTTGATTCTCTACAATGCCGCCTCTGCTCTTTACTGTTCCATGATGATTTTAATCATGTTAGTACGATTTAAGTTTGTTTGCAGGCATTTCTTACTTGCCCACCTCCCTTCATCTTGTCTACCTCTTTGTATACATCGTCATTAAAAAATACATAAAAAGTCTCATCTTCTTTGCGTCTCAACCTATTTGCTCAAATGGCTTCCTGTTCTCATTTTCCAGAGATGCTGTATTCTTGCATTCTACACAAGTTTATACACAGCTTTCTGAAATGTTTTGTAGTCCTTGTCCCCTCAGCAATTTACCTTTAAGTATGTTCTCCATGATATTCCCTTTCCTTTATTCCTCAATATATATTAAAAATTTTTAAAAAAATTTTTAAGTAATCTCCATACCCAAAGTGGGGCTCAAACTCATAACCCCGAGATCAAGCATCCCATGCTCTACTGACTGAGTCAGCCAGGTGCCCCCTCAATATATACTTTACATGGGTTACATACTATGTGTATGTTTTCTTTTCTTACTCATTTTCAATGAGTAAAGCTATATTCAGAGGGATATATGAGGAAAGCTATATCCACACTTGGTGTTTGCCAACAGATGCTATGTTTAGATTCCCCATTGGCTCTGTCCACTGTCTACTTGGATACCGGTGAGCTCTCTTCCCTCAAAACCAGCCTGGCACTCAAATGGATGTGGCTGGCTCCTAACCCATATCAGCGTGTGGGTGCTGGGCCCAGGTGAGGTCACATCCCTTTCACAGTGCATGATAGTCACATGTACACTGAGTCCATGGCATCTATTTAAAGTTAACATTCCACTGACATTGAGGTTCTTTGTATTTCCACACGTATCCACTATGCTTCACATTTGGGGCTCATGAGCCTCGGGACATAATCCACCAAGATCAGTCCTTTCCTATGGCCAATCCTTTCTTCTTTTGGAAGGTATGCTGTGTGGAATGATAAGAGAGAACTGGATTTTGGCTCCCTGAAATCAAAGGGCTGCCTCCCAGGTTTTTTGTTGTTTTTGTTTTTTTTTTGGCTGCAGAAGACCCTGCTTCTCTGAGCAAAGGGAGACATAAAGAATCTTCCTGTTTTCCTTCAGGTGCACCGGGCTTTGCTCTATATCATGCACCAAGTATAGCCAGACCACTGTTTTTTTTTTTTTTTTTTTTTAATGCAGACTCATCAGGCTAATAGTCCGCAGAAACTTCTCTAAGATTGAAGTGGTTCATCAGTCACAGCTGTGGGTTTCTGTCTTTTTCTAGGTCTTCCTAACGTTCCAGAGGGACACAAGAGAGACTGCATTTCAGCTGGGTACCTTAATTCACTGCAGAAATCTACTGATTCCCGGGGAGCCTGGGTGGCTCAGTTGTTAAGCGTCTGCCTTCGGCTCAGGTCATGGTCTCAGAGTCCTGGGATCAAGCCCCGCATCAGGCTCCCTGCTCAGCGGGAAGCCTCCTTCTCCCTCTCCCACTACCCCCCCGCTTGTGTTCCCTCTCTCGCCATGTCTCTCTCTGTCAAATAATAAATAAAATCTTTTAAAAAATTTATATATAAAAAAAGAAATCTACTGATTCCTTAAGCAGATCTTGGAATGCTAGAAAGCCTGGTTAATGGAAAGAGGGGTAAATTCCTCTTGGTGTCTCTGGGTTTGAATCTAAGCTGCTCAGCGTCATTTCTTCTGGCAAACACTCTACTCCTGCTTCCAGGCTGTCCCCTTGTCACTCCGTGGGAAGCTTTTCCATGTGCTCGCCCCACTGCGGTCTGTCCTTTGCAGGCCACTGCTGGAGCTGTTGAACTCAATTCTATATCATCTTCTTGGCCATTTCACCTCCAGCTTTGATGTTAACTAAACCTTTAGACACTCCAGACAGAACCTGAAGGGCAGTGGATGGCAGGTGGGGAGCAGAGGGGGAAGAGGAGAGCCTGTCTCCAGCCAGCCCTGTCTGCCACTCACTTTCTTGGGCAATCTCCAGTGGAGCATGTAATTTGTCTGGAAAGCAATGGGGTTGGTTGGCCTAGGAAATCTCAAAGATTCCTTCCACTTCGGACATCAGCTGCCTGCAAACTGATTTTTCACAGCACATATTGATGCCTTTGTTTTCATGGCACAACTATGTCCCAAGTTCTATGTTCCTGGCCTGCATACTGCATAGGCACACTGCCCTTCATCCTAGAATTCCTAAATTCGGGGGGATCATAGGATGTGTTGGAGATGATGGCTATGGCTTCCCTCCCTCCCAGAAGGTAGATACAAAATTCTGCACATGACCCCGCCGGAGCCGCTGAGGCCGGGAGTATATCCACAGACCAGAAGCTAAGAACTTGTTCTAAGAATAACATGGCTCGTCTATTACTTGGAGTTCCTCCGTACAGCTCATCTGAAAGACAGGGAATCAGATTTCAGGGAAGACATTTCCATAAAGAATTAAAGGGACTTGTTAAAACGTGGAGCCATAATGAAGGGATTCTCCTCCCTCGAAGACAAATGAGGGGAGCGAGAGTCTTCTTTGGGAATGAACAAACTCCAGGCTCTGTCCATACTGGCTCAGGGCAGGGCTTGGCAAAATCCGCTCAAGGAGACGGAGGGTTCCTGGGCTTCTAAGACCAGCCTGTGTCCAGCAGGACTAAATTCAAACAAGAGAGCCGGAGCAGAGGCACCAAGGCGGACATCTATCTAGAGTGTTTGTGAGACTGGTCTGGGGACCAGTGTCTGGGTGTTTAACCTCAAGCGCTTCTGGCCCCAGACGCACAGCTACCTCTGCCTTGAAATAAATGTGAAATCTTAGCCTGATGACTTTATTTTTATTTCTTAGCCTGATGACTTTATTTTTATTTTTTTAAAGATTTTATTTATTTGACAGAGAGAGAGAGACAGCGAGAGCAGGAACACAAGCAGGGGGAGTGGGAGAGGGAGAAGCAGGCTTCCCGCGGAGCAGGGAGCCCGATGTGGGGCTCGATCCCAGGACCCCGGGATCATGACCTGAGCCGAAGGCAGACGCTTAACGACTGATCCACCCAGACACCCCTAGCCTGATGACTTTAAACGCTTATCCGATTCCATTATAATTCCACGTTCACTTGGCAGTGTTCTGGGTCCCCTGGGGACTGTTTATGGGGAAAGAGGGCATTCCCTGCAGTGGATTTCTTCTATTCGTGGTCTACAGGACAGTGTTTCACATGGAAAATCAATAAAATGGGTTTATAACTTCGTGGGTGTCTTAATTGGACTACAGAGGCTGCTATGATGAAGCCGGCAGACACACGGACAGTTTTATTTTTCCCTATAAATTAATAAGCTGGCATCTTGGTGCACTTTTCTGGAGACCACATTGGCTCTGGTCTCTGGGGCCCTGGCTGCCGCTGAATGGTACCACGAGTGAATCTTGGGACATTCAAAACGGAAGGCCAGAATTAGCTGCAGCCCCTCCCCTGCCTTGAGATGTTACCCTATTTCCACATGTACATCTGTTCTGGGTAATGGGGTGCTCTGGTTTTAATAACTTACCCCCAACCCCATCCCAAACATATAGACACTGTTTTTGGTTTTAAGTAAATCTAACCTCCTATAAGACTGGAGCTTGAAATACCCAGAGCTGTAGTTCTCAAATGTTATTGTGCATGAGAATCACCTGGGAAAACTCATTCATGACAGAGATTTGCAGGTTCCACTGCTGGAGAATTGGGGTCAGGACACCTGAGGTGGGAGCAGTAATCTGCATACTGAAGAGCATCGTGCTTTGAGAAACCTGGCACGGAGAAGCGGTTACAGGCCCACTGGACTGACTTTAATGAGTCACGGAGGGTCCTTGGCTCACCAGAGACACCCCCCACCACTCCATCATTCCTACACTCAGCTCCAAACCAAGCAGTGCTCCCTCTCGGGGCAGCTCCACTCTGCAAGCTGTGGGGGGAAGGTTCTGAACCAACCCTCACACAAGGGATCCATCAGTTGGCACACAAAACTTTTGGTCCTGTTCTCATGGAAACTCCCAGGACACAGAATGAAAATACTCTTCCAGGACTCAGTTCCAGCTCTACCTTGTCACCGGGCAAGTCCCTGAAATGCCCTAAGCCACTTCCTCTTCTATAAATTCGAGAGGAGAAGAATCTCACTCCCTAGGAACTATGATATTAAATGAGCTTGTGCAGGTAAAACCACTGGCATGGTGCTTGGCACAAAATAAGGAGTACTGCTTACTGCTTAACTGCTGTTACCATCAATGTTATCTGGGAAAAACACCAGCCATCCTATGGACACTCACTGAGACTTACCATGTGCCAGGCACCCTTCTAAGTGCGGGGATTCTGCAGAGTAAACAAGTAAATTAGTGAACATAAGGGTTTTGGATGCTTGGGAGCAACACTACAGTGGGAATAGAACTTTCCCTCTCCAGAGATAGCATACAAAACTGGGCGAGGTCTCTCTTGCTCTGGATCACTGTTGGTACCAAACCAGAGGCACACCCTCGGGGCCCCCCTGGAGTAGGGATGCATGGGGTGGCCTTGGGGAGGCTGCTCCTGGGCTCACGGCTGGCATGCAAGCTCCAGGTCGCGAGGCTTCTGGTTCCGGGTCTCGCTGAGGGAGCTTCTGGCTAATGTGCTGACCTTCAGACACCCGTCAAACGGGGAGACCCTGGCATCCTGCCTCCCCAACTCCCAAACCCAGAGCATCAAAGTGCTCCAGAGAGGAAGAACTACAACAATATGATGACAAATGTAGTTTGCTAAGAGGAGAAGGGGAGGGACAGGGGAAGGTGCCATTACTCAGTTCTCTCCTGACACTAGAGAAAATGGCTCCATTTGTATTTCTGGCTGCATAATTATCATCTCCCCCGCTCCCTGCCCCAGCTGATATGATGCTTTTCTCAGAGGAATAAGACGATACCAGAGATGAAGAGGGTAAGGACGAGAAGCTGGTCGGGCTGACCTGTCTCCACCAAGTCACTTCTCTCAAGCGGGGTTAAGCTTCAGTAACTAGGGAGGGGAACGGAAGGTACCCCCCGCCCCTCCCTCCTCCACCCCCTCAGTCTGATTACTTCCCCTTCATCCGTGCTTAAAATAGACTGAGCTGAACTGAAAATAACCTAGGAGATTAAGTTAAATTAAATCAGGCCTGGCTCCAAGGCAGCTGCTAATAAAATCATAAGCATTCACATCAGTGTGGCAGACAAAGACAAAAATGTTTACTGGTTATTTTTTTTTTCCTCCCCCAAAGTAGCTGAACCTTCAAGAGACAAAACCAAATGAAATCAGCCTTCTATCCCCTTTATACAAGGAGGTGGGTGCAGAAAACTTTGAGGCCGGGGACGAGCAGGAATTTGTTCTTGCTAGAAGCCCCAGAGAGCCCCATCTCCTGGTGGTCTTTGCTGGACTTCCCTGCCAGGAATGTGCGGCTGAGCATCATGCACGATGCCTGGGTAGCCGGCAACAGTCCACATGTGAGGCCGGACTTCCTCCATTAGCTGCCAGGAAAGGAATGGACAGTCCCATCCTAGGGCTCATCCCAACCCCTGCAGGATCAATGATCGTCCCATACATTCGTGATTACCAAAAAAGGGGTCAAAGCTGATTCTGAGGGATATTTTTTTTTTACAGGGAGCTATTGAGGGTTCATGCAAATAAGAGACTATTAGCCTTTGTCTCTAGAGTCTTTGGAGAGGGAGCTAAAATATAAACCATTTTTTCCCGCCTATCTGTTACATCACTGCAGTCTTTAGTCTGAAAATACAAAGGTGCAAATAAACATTAATTAAACTTGTGATGTCAGGGCTAGGAGATTTTTCCCTGGAAAAGCTAGAAGTTCTGGGATCTCTCTGACTGGGTCCATCTGTCAAGGGGGACCATTCCAATGCGACCACATGTATCAAACCTAGCATGAGACTAAATTAATTCTGAAAAAGACTGGGGGCTGAGTCTCTAGGGTGAAGACTTTTCGTCCAGTAAAATAACCAAGCTGTTTGTATAACTGCAGTGCCATGGGGCTAAGGCAGGAAATAGGAAAGACTGCCAAGTGGAGAGATTCAACAGGAATCCAGCCAGTGTTGTAGGGCCCACAAGTCAAAGACGAGCCGCAGGATGAAGATGCCATTCCTCAGGAGGGCCTCAACAGGTGGGCATTTGAGATCTAAGTGCTTTAGGGAGGACAGAGTAGAGAGGGGACCTGCCATTCTGAGCATAATTACCACAGCTGAAAAACCAAGCAGGAAACACACCAATTTTCCAACCATGGGAGAGACTAATGGTGATAATTCATGGATAAAATGTACCTTGCTTTTATCTTTCTCTTGCTGAATGGAAGCCAGGTAACCCCCCCCCCCCCCCCCCCGAGAGAGGCTAAGAATCTAGAGGCGTTGTTAGCATATTGCCAACTAGTTCATTCTCACAGCTGGAAATGCTCCTGAAAGCAAAGCTCTGGGGGTGGCAGGCACAGAGCCTCCGGGACCAAGTAAGCCACACAGCCCGCAGACAAAGCTGCCCCGGGGAGAGTCATTCTGGGCCACGCAGTTCACGGTGCCCAGTTCCCAGGCCCTAATCAACGGTCTCCACCTCCCTGGCACTTGTTTCTGCCTCCTAACGGGGGCCCCATTCAAAGAACGCTGCTTCCTGGGGGTACCGCCATCCCTAAGCCTCTTCCCCATCAGCGCCATTTACTCTGGGAAGCTGGTGTGCTGTTTCACAGCTTCCAAATGAGAGGGGCGGTTAATGTGCCGGGTGGCTGGACCGGACAAATAGAGCCAAATCCATTTTTCCTTTCTCCTTGGCTGTTTCTGGAAACTGGCCAGGTCGGGAATCAGTTTTGTTCAAAAGGGACTTCTGAGTCATATCCAACTTCCATACAGAAGCTTAGATGCTGCGGCTGCTCTTTAGTCACTTCGTGGGTGTGCAATGTGGTTCAAGGGAAAAGGGACCAATGCTGGAAAGCAGGAGCCTGGCTGGCTCGCATTCCTACTCCCAAAGCAACTTTCTGCATTACCCTGGCTGCCAGCTTAGGGTCGTATTGCATTACTTATCATCTTGTCTGCTAAGCACCACCTCCTGTTCCTGCAAAATGCCCTTTCCCCACCTTGGTCCACCTTCTTCTATGACCCTGTGCCATAGTCAAGGGGTCCAGAGCGGGCACAAGACCCACAGTGAGCCGATGGGTCCCTTTCCTGGGACCTAGGATTGTGCCTGACACAGTGGGAGACGTGAAGAAGTAAGAGACAAAGCTGGAGAACCATCCAGGGCCATGTTTTCTGCAATGTGGGGAGAGTCCAACTAGCTATGAAAGGGATGAATGACAGTAGTTCGTGGATAGAAGAGGGGCTACGAGAAAGCCAGCCCCTGCTTCTAGTGGCGTCCAGGGCCCACAGCCTTCCTACCCTTGAGTTCTAGCAGATATCCCAGATTTCTTTTAATAATTCCTTCTCCATGAGTGGGCTGAAGTTTGGTTTTGTTCCTTACAACCCCAGATACCCTACACCTAGCAGTCACGTTCCCTCTCTAAGCCTTGGTTTTTTTCACCTTTAGAATGAAGAGGTTGGGCCACATTGGTGGTTCTGAAACTGTCCCCCAGTCTCTTCGTGGGTTGAGGACAAGGAGGGACATGGGGGACACATCCTCTCCCCATTAACCAGAGGAGCTCTGGTTAATGGGAATATCACTCGAACTAAGATGTCACTGGAAGGCATCTGCTATTCAAACTTGTCTGAAAGTCACCACGCCCAACGCTTCTCAATCCTCATCCAGTTACAGACTTGCTGGAGCCCCCAGTTCTGTCAGTTCACCAAGAGGGAACATGCTGGTTGGCCCCGGCAATCAGCTCTTTCTCTCTGAAATGATACTCCTAGCAGAACACCAGAGCTGCGGGGACCCTTGGAGTTCATGCAGTTATGTGCCTTCGTATGGACTTGCATATGAGAAAAACAAAATCTAGGGAGCTGAGGACAAGGTGACGGCATGTTAGAATCTTTAGGGTTAATATTCTCAGCTTCATACACAACCATTCCATTCACAGAGCTCTTTCCATTCTCAAAGGGCAGGTTCCAGGGTGTTCCTGGGTCCGCCCTGGTAGGCATGGTAAAGGAAAAGCAAACGACATCTGGGGTTCGGTTTTCCTGGCTATGGCTGGAGTCCTCCTGTGGTTCTAGTTATGTCATGAACAAGTCCCTACAGAAAGAGTTAATGTGTCAATAAATGACATAGCTGATTCATTGAACTGTATAACTTAAATGTGACCACAGCAAAACTCTTCATAGAGAAACAATCCCTAATGTTTACTGAGCATTAGTTAGAGGCGGAGCTGGGAGTCAATCCCAATCGATCTGACCATAAAAGCCAACAGCACAGTTTCCTCTAAAGCCAGATCACTTTTCTTACCTTCTAAACACAGGCCCCCCATACCTTTCTTCATGGAGAGTTAGTCATTTAATGTGTGCTGAGATTTTTTTTTCCAAAATTATAATGGGTATCCTCCTTCAGAAGTTCAAAGTTTTAAGGATATTGGAGTCCCTGCTCTCATGGGAGAGGGGGTTAGGGGATTGAAATAGGCTTCAGGGTCATCCAGAGAAGTGGGGTATTATTAAGACCTATGAGTCTGCACTGTGCTGGTTAAAACGCGTGGCGCACACACGTTCTGGCCTTGTGGGCAGATATCTACCCACAAGAGTTCTTCTGCGGGTACTCACCCAGGCAGCCCATAAACTGAGAGTGGCAATACAAAGCCAAAGAACCACGTCCTGGGGGGAGAAGAACCATGAGAGACGATGGACTCTGAAAAACAAACTGAGGGTTCTAGAGGGGAGGGGGGTGGGAGGATGGGTTAGCCTGGTGATGGGTATTGAGGAGGGCACGTTCTGCATGGAGCACTGGGTGTTATGCACAAACAATGAATCATGGAACACTCTATCTAAAACTAATGATGTAATGTATGGGGATTAACATAACAAAAAAAAAATAAAAAAAAAAAAAAAAAAAAAAGAACCACGTCCTGCCCACCCTTCGCTCCCGCCGTGGTTGGCTGCAGGCAGAGTGACTCAAGGGGAAGGAGATGTCAGTGTGGTATTTTCCAGAACAAGAGTCCTCCGCCTGCCACCTTCCCACTGGGTGTTCAGCGAAGTAGGCACTGCTTTTGATTACATTCCCTGCCTCCAGTGGGTTGAAGCTGGTGAAGCGACACTTTCTTCAACGTAACTTTCCCCAAATTCAGCACCCCCACCTTGAACACTTTTATAGGAAGTTTGCCTTGCATCTGTTCTTGCTTCATTATTCTAGGAAAAAAGGCTTTGACTTGGTTTTAAAAAGGACCCTGACTGTCTTTAATTAACCACAAAACTTGCATTAATTGCCAAGGAGAATGGGTGGTAACATACAGCTACTGTTCCCCTCAGTTGAGATAGTCCCCCGTGGGGGGACACTCCAGTGCAGACCTTCCGCAGGCGGCCATTCCCTACCTTATTCAAATGGGGATATTTTAGAAGAACCCCAGGAGCTAACTTAACTCCTATTTTCTCAGGAAATCTGCATTTTTTTTCCAAGTGGAAATGCCTAGAAGCTGAGATGAACATAGTCTGATGTTTCTCAGCACCATTTTGGTGCTAATAACCAGAGCAGGTGTATACACATGAACTGGAGATTCAAAACATTTGAAAAAGAATGTTAGTGTTTGGAAGGGACCGAAAGGCAGCATCTGCCTCTTCTAGCTTTTTGGTGGACAACTCTTATCCACCTGTGAAGATGAAATGGATCAAAGGAGGAAAAATCTCTGCATTTATTTTGGGACATTTCCACTGGTGAACCAAATGAACACTGAATGCTCAAGTTTTCCAACCTTTTGGTGGGGCGGTGGGAGGAATCCCAAGGGGGCATTTATCTGCTATTCTTTGATTCCCTTAACATCTCCTCTCCCCTTCAAAGAGTTAAAAAAAAAAAAAAAGTTTCCATGACGTGATTAAAAAGACATCATTTGCAAGCTTCTGAGAGATTCTTCACTTGGTGAATGCATTTACTTTCTAGAAGATCAAATTCCTTGCAATAATTTCATGGCAATTAATCTTGTGCTTAAATGATAATCCTATAATTAGAAGCAATTAAAATCCTGCACAAGAATGACCCGCTCAGTCAAGGTCAATGTCCCCGTATGCTAATGGCATAATCTTGAAAGAAGCCCCAGAATTGTTTCTCTTCCCCCCCTCCCACTCTCTTCCTAGGAATGCAGGCATTCAAAGCCCATCTTTAAGAATCCAAAAAAAAAAAAAGAATGCATTTTCATCTGTTGAAGGGTATCTCGGCTCTTTCCACAGTTTGGCTATTGCGGACATTGCTGCTATGAACATTGGGTGCACATGGCCCTTCTTTTCACTACATCTGTGTCTTTGGGGTAAATACCCTGGAGTGCAATTGCTGGGTCATAGGGTAGCTGAATTTTTAATTTTTTGAGGCATCTCCACACGGTTTTCCAAAGTGGCTGTATCAACTTGCATTCCCACCAACAGTGTAAGAGGGTTCCCCTTTCTCCACAA
The DNA here is from genome assembly GCF_004348235.1 of Phoca vitulina. Classification (NCBI taxonomy): domain Eukaryota; kingdom Metazoa; phylum Chordata; class Mammalia; order Carnivora; family Phocidae; genus Phoca; species Phoca vitulina. The sequence continues at coordinate 4,395,791 of NW_022589744.1, forward strand.
CCTCTCCAACATCTGTTGTTTCTTGCCCTGTCAATTTTATTTATTTATTTTTTTTTTAAAGAGTTTATTTATTTATTCATGAGAGACAGAGAGAGAGAGAGAGAAGCAGAGGGAGAAGCAGGCTCCCAAGGAGCAGGGAGCCCGATGCGGCACTCAATCCCAGCACCCTGGGATCATGACCTGAGCCGAAGGCAGATGCTTAACCATCTGAGCCACCCAGGCGCCTGCCCTGTCAATTTTAAAGATTATGTGGTCCATATATACAATGGAATATTACTCAGCCATCAGAAAGGATGAATACCCACCATTTGCGTCAACATGGATGGGACTGGAGGAGATTATTCTAAGTCAAATAAGTCAAGCAGAGAAAGTCAATTATCATATGGTTTCACTTACTTGTGGAACATAAGGAATAGCATGGAGGACATTAGGAGAAGGAAGGTAAAAATGAAGGGGGGGAAATCGAAGGGAGAGATGAACCATGAAAGACTATGGACTCTGAGAAACAAACTGAAGGTTTTAGAGGGGAGGGGGGTGGGGGGATGGGTTAGCCCGGTGATGGGTATTAAGGAGGGCACATACTGCATGGAGCACTGGGTGTTATACGAAAACAATGAATCATGGAACACTACATCAAAAACTAATGATGTATTTTATGGTGACTAACATAACGTAATAAAAATTAAAAAAAAAAAAAAGAAAGACTGCATTTTCATGGCAGGAACCACTGATGCCAAAGTGGTTGGATGACTGAGGTCCCTGTCAAGAATCCAGGGGCTTAAGATCATCTTAAGCAGGAGACACAGAAGCCACATCACTCTGAGCTTGGATACCAGCATATTTTAAGACAAAGGCACACACTGCACTAAGAAAATGCCACACGGATTTTGCCCTTTGCCCCAGTCTTGCTGCCTCCCATGGATATCCAGTGACTAAGCAGCCAGCGTGGAAAGCTATGTCTGAGCCGCTGCACAGAGAACCGGTCAGGAGAGCCGGCTGCTAGTTAGGACGCACTTGACATTGAGCTCGGCTACCGACTGGCCAGGATGAGGTACAACAGTCGGGATGTAAATAATGATGTGTTTCTTTGGAGAGGATGAACCTCTTTCTTGGCTGATACGTGTTTTTCGGAAGGATCCCAGAAGTCACATGGCTTCACGAATTAGGATCATTTTATTTATTTATTTTTTTATTTTTTTATTTTTTTAAAGATTTTGTTTGTTTATTTATTTATTTGACAGAGAGAGAGAAACAGCATGAGAGGGGATAGGGTCAGAGGGAGAAGCAGGCTCCCCGCCGAGCCGGGAGCCCGATGCGGGACTCGATCCCAGGACTCCGGGATCATGACCTGAGCCGAAGGCAGTCGCTTAACCAACTGAGCCACCCAGGCGCCCGAATTAGGATCATTTTAACTTGAACCAGACATAAGGTCAAAATGGGAAGAGTTGCTTGGATCTAAGAGTACATGGTATAAAGCCAAGTGAATTTTTTAATTCTGTGCCTACTGGAGACTTCTATCATCATCATCTGCTCAACAAACACATTAGGGCACAAATTCGAGGCACTGGGCCGGATATGAGAGGTAAGACACCATCTCTGTCCTCGAAGGGCTAATGGTCTGCTAGAGGGACATTAACGTGCAGACAAACATAAATGAAATCATATTATAGACATTATACAAGGTGTGGGGGGAAATGTGTTCGATTTTAGGTAAGCTATAAAATTCGAGGAGAGGCTTCCTGAAGGTATCTGGAGCGGAGTGTTAAAAAGATGTTCCCGAGGGAGTGGGGGACACGGCATAAACAAAGGTGAGGAGGTGGGAAACAGCCTGCCCACTGGGCAAACAGCACATAGCTTTCTTTACGATTGGAACAGAGTGTCAAGGGGTGGGGGTGGGGCATCAGGAATAAGACCTGGGGGGGCAGGCAAGGTACTGGCTGCTGAAGGGGTGACACGCAGACATGGGACACCTGATGTTTAGGAATCGCCCATCAAGGAAGAAGACAAAGTAGATAAATCCCTTGAAAACATGCCAAGAAGCCATCACCTAGAAGCATACCCATTGGAATGGGGCAACCTGTGGGCGCTCTTCTGGTATAAGCATGCTACTACTCGTTTTTAGCTTAGAGACTGTGCCTGTTTTCTTTTGCAAACTCTTTTGCAAATGTTAAGCACCAGCAAACTCAAGGCAGGTGACTGCCAGAGATGGGTTCTTCCAAGACTGTGGGAATGGGAGAGGGAGGATGGGTCTGCAATGGCAAAGAACCAGAGCCAGTAAGGAAATGCTGGGGGTGGCAGAGTGAGAAAGGCCGGGGGCAGGACCCACGTCTGGCTGACTCGTGCACCATCAGAACACATCCCGAGGGGGTATTTGTTTCCATCCTTCTTTGCCCATTTTAATTCTTTTTCAGCCAGATTCCCTGCTGCCATGTTTGTTTGTTTGTTTTTAAGACTTTATTTATTTATGTGAGAGAGAGAGAATAAGAAAGAGAGAGCATGAGAGGGGGGAGGGTCAGAGGGAGAAGCAGACTCCCCGCTGAGCAGGGAGCCCGATGCGGGACTCGATCCCGGGACTCCAGGATCACGACCTGAGCCGAAGGCAGTTGCTCGACCAACTGAGCCACCCAGGCGCCCCTCCTGCTGCCATGTTTATTTCCAGCCATTATCTAAGCCCTGGGGGATGGAGGCTGGGGGAATGATGACAGACCCTCGCTCGCCAGGGTGTCAATGGCCCCCTAGTAATTACAGGGGCCGCAGGACCAGCACAGAGCAGTCTCACCTGCTAACTGCAGGACTGACATGTGAGGCTGCAGACACCTGAGCGCCAGTACGGGCCACATCCATGCTAGCACACAAGCTTCCCTCGGCAGGGCCAGGGGTCGGCTGCGCGAGGGAGTGGGAGGCGCGTGCCTGGGCGCTGGGGGTGGGGCGCTCTCCACTCAGCAGCTGTGTGACCTTGGGCAGGCCCAGGAGCTCTCGCAGCCTGCTTCCTTGGTTACACAGCGACGATAATGATAGCCCTTTTCTTGAAGCGTTGCTGTGATGAATATATCACAACGTTAATATATAGAAAGGCTTCCCATCAGAGCCTGGTACACGGAAGGTACTTAAGTGGATGTTGGTTTCTCTTCTCACAGGACCTAGGCACTCAAGAAACACCAGCAGCTTCTCTGGTTTGCTCTCATGTCTCCTTTTCCACATCTGCTGCTTGTGTTTTGACTGGTTGGCAGTCCACTAGCATCCCCATCGGGAGCTCTGATGTTAGCTCACCTTGGGGCTTCCTTCTAGCTGAGAGTGATCTCTACAGACAGCAAAAAAAGTTCCAATTTATCATCGCCCGACGTTCTGGAGGTTTGGTTTAAACAATTTCAAACCAAACCAACAGTGTAGTGGAAAGAACAGTACATCGAATACCTATATACCCTTCACCCAGATTCTCGATCGATCGATCGACCCATCCATCCATCCATCTATTTTAGATTCGCTATGAACATTTTGCCACACAAGCTTTCTGTGTGTACGTACCTACATGTATTTTCAGCTCTTTGGTTTTTTTGTTTTTACCAAACCATTTGTAGGTGAGTTGCAGACATCAGCACTGCCCTTCAAAAGCACATCACCATTATCACCCAGAAATTTCACACTGATATAAAAACATTATCTAAAATACCATCCAGATTCACATTCCCCACCTCAGCCCCCCACTGTCACCCAAAACCCTTTATAGTTGTCTTTTTTAGATCCAGGATCCAATCAAGTATTACAGGTTGCACTTGGTTGCTATGTCTCCACATTCCTTTACTCAAGAACCATTTTTGTTTCTTGGGACAGTGGCATTTTTGTTTCTTGGGACAGTGTTTTTGTTTCTTGGGACGGTGGCATTTTTGAAAAGTCCAGACTGGTTAACAAGCAGAATGTCCCAATATCTGGATTTATCTGCTTCCCCCTCCCCCTCTCATGATTAGATTCAGGTTATAAGATTTTGGCAAAAATACTTGATAGGCAATATCATGTACCTTCTATTACATCACATTAGGAGGCCTACCCTTCCAGTCTGAGCTACGATCAGAACCGGAAGCACTGGTGTGGAGTCATTACCTCCGTCTGCTGCAAGAGCTGAGAAAGAGTAACACCCCAGAAGCAATGAGCACCCCAGCACCCAGACCATGGATTCTTATTTCCCAGTTTTAAAAAAAAAAAAAATACCCAGGGCCACTCAGAGATATTAAGTGCAAGGTGGGCTCTTCTGTTCCAGAAAGAAATGAAGTGCTAAAAAGAAAAAAACAAAACTGACGGGTTACGTCAAAAGGACAGAGAGCCAGTTTGAAGGGGCTCCCACTGGCTGTATTTTGAACAATTTGAACATAAAAAATTGACAGTAGGAAAGAACTCATGAGCCCAAATTGCTACTTTAAAAAATGTAGGGGAGGGGCGCCTGGGTGGCTCAGATGGTCACGCGTCTGCCTTCAGCTCAGGTCATGATCCCAGGGTCCTGGGATCGAACCCCACATCGGGCTCCTGGCTCAGCGAGGAGCCTGCTTTTCCCTCTCCCTCTGCCTCTCTCCCTGCTCATGCTTTCTCTCTGTCTCAAATGAATAAATAAAATCTTTAAAAAAAAAAAAAAAATGTAGGGGAGGGGTCCCTGGGTGGCTCAGTCAGTTAAGCATCTGACTCTTGATTTCAGCTCAGGTCTTGATGTCAGGGTCATGAGTTCGACGTAGGGGAGAGGTAAAGGAAAAGCTTTTCTTTCAGATGAATGCCAGAAAATGATCATAGAAGGAACTGCAGAATTAGAAAGTCACATTGTACAACCATCAGTGTAATAATTGATTATGACCCATCCATGGATGCTAAAACCACTGGGTGGAAGATTGCTGGTCTCCAAGTATGACATCCAGATTCCTTATTATTTAACAGAAAAGGGTACCCTTGTAGCGGAGGGATCTGATGAAAATACCTGAACTAGGTGATCAAATGTATTATCCCCAAAATGGATAATCGGAAGATACTCGAGGTAAGCAGCTCCTTGCTGACCTCCTCTCTCTATCCCAACCCACAGACCAGCTACATCAGCTGCATCACCTGCCATGTGCCCGAGCTGGATCCAAATCCCACAGCCAAGATTTTATTTTATAGAAATTACCTCTGAGTAATACCTTTTCCTTTAAGCAAGCAGCTAGGTCCAGCTCCTTGCTGGCAGCCCCACACTGATTATTATATCCCACAAGCCTGTCTGCCATTGGGAAAAGCATCCCTATAAAGCTTTTGGGCAATCAGTAGTGGGCTACCTGCTCTGCCCCCTTTCCCAGCAGTGACAAAGAAAAGTCAAGGGTCACTGTGAACCTCGGGGTGAGGCCCAGAGTTCAGGCTAGGAGACTGATGCCCTATCCTTGAAAACACAACCAACTGGAACTTAAAATCCTCCTGTTTGAAAAAGAGATATTTAACCTTACTACATGACCCCTAAGAACAGTACAATCTGTGAACTATGAGGACTATAGCCCGGATTCCTTGAAAACGGAAATAAATTTCCCTCCGGCTCTCCCCACCTCACACTCCAAATTCTCTGAGTCCTGGACTGTGCGAGCTTCCTAAACACACCATGCCCTTCCCCGGCGCTGCATCTTTATCTGAAATGTCCTCCTGGCTTCCCTGTCACTGGCTACACGGAGCCGTCTGCAGCTTCCGCAGGGTGGGTGAGGCATGGCTCACCCCAGCTCCCGCTGCACTTAGAGGTACCTGGCAAAACAATGAATCGTGGATCACTACATCAAAAACTAACGATGTATTGTATGGTGACTAACATAACATAATAAAAAAAAAAAGAAAAATAAATAAAGGCACCTGGCATACCCACCCGGTCGTCCCTTTTTTATGTCTTAATCCATCCCCCCACCCCACAAAGACCACACATTCCACAATAAGGGCCGTGTCTTAATTATCTTTGCTTCCTTGGCACCTTGAGAGAGCCGAAGACATGCTCAATAAGTATATAATGAATGGGTGAATCGAAGAATCAATGATTGTTACCCAAAGCTGAGTCTCACCGCCTTGACTGTGTAGGCTCCACGCTCATAAGATGGAAAAACACACAGAGGGAATATTATTGCTTCATCACAATACCGTGATGACCAGTCTCGATGGCCGGGGTGGTGAGACACGGGCACCGAACTGCAAACTGCCCTAGAAGGCAGACCGTTTGCTGCAAGGAGCCTCAGATCCGGCCCCGAGCCTTCCCCTCCCCCTCGGAACTCACAGGAGAACTTCGATCTCCAAGCCAAATTAACCACCCAGAGTATTTGAGAAAAATGAGATTCTTCTGCAGAATAATCTGTTTGTGGGAGACATGTGTTCCTGGAGCAGCTGTAAAGCATGATATTTTTTCCATTTACTTACAACATTAAATTGAAAATTTGTTTCCATGAGGGAATTCTTTTTTTTTTTACCATTCCTCCAAAAACCAAATAAAAAAGCACCAAGAATGTAGAAAACCTATTAAAATCGCCTATTGAAAGAAATAAAAATGACACTGTTCAGATAACATCAGCACCACTGCCCAGAGGCAAAAAAATAAAAATATACCACTAAAACGGAGGCCTTTCCCATAAATACCATACTGATCTAGAAAGGAAACTCATCTCTGATTTCAAAAGGCTGATTTCTGTTTTACTTTATTTACTTTTATTTACTTTACTTTGGGAATTATGTTCAATTTGAGCGATTCTGCACAGGTAAAATGGAGCTGAGCTAATCTAACCATCAACACAGCTGCTCAGGGGTTAAGTGCATTTTTGAAGATAACACTTGCATTTGGACATAAGCTCTGCTCGTTATGGTTCGTTGTTTACACCTGCATTCTCATTAAAGCCAGGCTGCTTCCGCCATTCCATCTGGGCCCTTTACTGGAACTCTTCTTCCTCTGCCTGTCAAATAACTGCGGTTCTCAGTTCCCTTCTCCACGATTACCGTTTAGCACCCACCTAATCAAGCATTTAATTTTGCATGCACTTGGACTGTCCATTAATTCCTTCATGAGTTCCTTTTTTGCTCCCCTGGTTTTAATCTCTCATTGGGACCTTCTGTACCCTCACAGAACCTGTGGAATGCTGAACAGGGGTTTGGTGAATATTTATGGGTTTGCTATTTATTCAAAAGAAGACTCTTTAATTAATATGAGAGAATGGGGAGGTTCACAGCCTTGGGACTGAAAGCAAGGGTCAGACGCGGATTCAAGCTCCAGCACCGTTGCTTTCTACCTTATAACTTGGAACAATGTCTTCCTTTCTCTCAGCTCATTTGCACATCTCAAAATTGAGGATAATAATAGCACTTTATGGCATTGTTTGAGGGGTCAATGAAACAAGGAATAAAAAGCACTTAGCACAAAGAAAGGTCCAGTCTCATGAACAGTAAGTACGTACCAAGCACCCAATGCGTGGTAGCTATTGTTATTGAAGACATGCCTCCCGACAAATCTGTGCCTGAACTATTGGGTTAGGAGGCTGGGCAGGTCATGCAGGAGAGGGAGTGGTTGGCAGCTTCTGCTTTGCTTTGTATCCCCGGCAGTCTTTTCATACTGGATTAAGAGAAGTCTGGTGTCTTCTCTTTGGCTCTTTAAAATAATTTCTAGTGATCACTACAGGTACACAGATATTTTTTTTTTTTTTTTTTTACAAATTTACCAGGTAGGATTTAAAAATGTATCTACTTTGAGGGGCCCCTGGGTGGCTCAGTCGGTTAAGCATCTGCCTTCATTCAGGTCAGGATCCTGGGGTCCTGGGATCGAGTCCGCATCGGGCTCCCTGCTCAGCTTGGGGGGGGGGCGGTTGTCTGCCCCTTGCCCCAGCTCATGCTCTCTCTCACTCCTCTCCCTCAAATAAATAAATAAAATCTTTAAAAAAAAAAAAATGTGTCTACCTTGATACTTACCCTATGGATATAAAGAAATATTAATATTTCTTTAGGAGGACTGGGTGAAGGGAACCCTGTACTACTTCCGAAATTTTTTTTTATTTGTACCATGAGCTCTACTTGTTATGGTTTATTATTTATATTTGTGTTCCCACTACATCAAAGTTAATTCTGATTCTGATTATCTAAAATTACTCTAAATTAGGAGTTTAATACAAATGATTACCTATTAGTTACCTCCTTGAGTTTTGCTTTCCATACTTAGGATTACATTTCCTTCACACAAATAACAACCATATTTTAAACATAGATTTGCTATGGATTGAATTATGTGTCCTCCCAGAATTCATATGTTGAGCCCCTAACCCCTAAGGTAATGGGAACCCCTGGCCCCTTGAATATGGGGCCTTGTGGAAATAATTAAGTCATGAGAGTGTGTCTTTTAGACACACCAAAGCGCTTGCTTCCTCTCTCTTTCCATCCCCAAGTGAAGACGCAGCTAGACAACCACCTACGAACCAAAAAGGAGAGTCCTCACCAGGAACCAAATTAGCAGCACCTGGATCTTGGACTTCCCAGCTTCCAGAACTGTGATCAATAAATGTTTGTGTTTAAGCCACCCGGTCTATAGTATTTATGACAGCATCCAGAACTAAGACAACGTCCCAGTTCTTATTGATACTAACACTGAAATACCTTAATCTCTACTTATTAGCAATTAAACATTTAACTATTAAATGTACCACCTGCTTGACTTTGGGCCAGCCACATAATTTCTTGGTGCCTTCATCTCTAAAGTAAGGATAATAAAGTAAACTTCCAGCTAGGTTTAGAGAACTATGCGACGTGCTCAGAAAGTGCCCCTTTTGTGGGGACCACTCGTGTCGGCTGCTGTTGCCACTGTTATTAAACTCTTGCTGGATTCATATCCACAGAGCGGAGCTGTATCTATGCAAAGCACTTTAGACGGATTCTCAAGACGCCTGGCCTAGACTGTTGCTCTAAGTTAGACCCGTTGGCTTTCACGTGTGGAAGATCTATGTCTACTTCAGTGAAGGGTGCTGTCTCCTAGGCTGATTCTGCAGAGTCATGAATCAACTCTTGGCCATGGCGGGGCAATGAGCATACAGGTCCGAGGACAACACTCCTCATTGTGCTGCAGGACGAGGCCTGACCTTCCTCGTCCGTGTACCATATGCCCCCACAGGGCCTGGGGCGTCTGGGGCTATGAGCTTCTCAAGGCTCAGAGAAGACCGTGGAAAACTCAAGCAGCACTGTATGGTTGCGGCTTTTATTATGGGAGAAGGCACGGCGCAGGTCCAGTGTGCTTTGCTGTATTCAGAAACAACATGAATGAGGGCTGAGCCTTTAGAAACTCTCGCCAGGGCATTCTTGTCTAGCAGTGAGCTCTGCCCCTCACCGTTAAGCTCCGACCGGTCCCCCGCGAGGTCTATTATACTGCCCACAGCAGCAGCTTGATAGCAGAGAAAAAACAGGGAAATGTTTAGCCAATAGGCCTTCTAACTTTCTGCTTCCAAATCCCTTGCCGCATACTGCTTTCTGGTCATTTTCTCCCAAGCTGCATGCTCCCTGCCCCCCATACAGGACTTTGACCAGGTGGGAGCCTCAGCAGAGAAGAGAACGAGTGTAAGGCTGGGGCCCTGGCTGCCGGCCCGGAGGACAGAGCGGACCCCACCGACAGCGTCAGTCCAATGTCAGTCAGTCCCTGCTTCCCACCCCCCCCCCCCCCCCCCCCCCCCCCCCCCCCCCGCCCCCCCGCCCC